>NW_008823916.1:208243-239259 GCF_000699105.1 Pygoscelis adeliae
AATCAGGTCAGATGTATAAAGTTTTTCTCCTGGACTGAGTACAAGATGTATTTACAGAGACACTGCTTATTCCCGTCTGTTGCTGGAGTGGCGTCTTGCTCAAGTTTTGCAAGAATATATTTGTATTTTCAGGGACAGGTTACCTGGACATTTTCCCATCTGTTTCGGTGCATACAAGGAAGCTGGCTCTGTAAAGTATTCTCTTCATGATCCAGCGCTTTGTTTTTCTCCTTGTTGTTGACAGTCCCTAGCAAATGATTCAATGAAACAGAGCTTTTGACTCTGCTCTGCACCAGCCTCCCTGCTCCACATGCCTGTTAGTCTGTCAAAAACAAACCACAGTTAGCTATTGTTGTCTGAACACCGAGACGTTGCTGAGGATACACGAAACAGTATCAGTGATGCGTGTTTCTATGTGGCAAATGCAAATAAATGAAGAAAATCTGATTATACAGTGCAGTTCCTGGTTATTTTGTAGAAATGATTATATGGCATGGATTGGGGGAAGAATGACTTTGTCATTACCTGCCTTTCATATGGCACAGCTGGGCACGGCTGGACTTTCCCTTTCCTATTGCCTTCTCTGGGAACAATGCAGCCCAGAAACTGTCAAGTGTGAGCAGTGGGATCGGGGGAACTTGCAGCTCACTTGCTCCAGACTCCAGATTTCCCTGAGCAGGACAGTGGTGACATAGTCTCAGCTCAAGGTCTTGGCCTGTATTGCCCTAATATGCCCTCAAACCCTTGAGACTTAGTCTGCCAAGGCATGCTTTTGAGTGATGCCTGTTTCACTTCTGAGACAGGGCTTCAAGTTTTAGGCTGCCACTGACACGTGAAGCGCATGCCGTAAGAACCTGGCAGGTAGGAATTGTCTTCTTTCCCTGTAGGGATGCCCCATGTTTCCTCAGACAAGGCCTGCTGCTCCCTTAGACAGCGAGTCTGCCAAAATAGCCCCAGGCATGGCTGAAATGCTGGGGCAGGATGCTGCTGGTGTGCCAAGTGGCATGGCTGCGTGTCAGCCAGGCAAATGGAGCCAGAGCTGAGCAGAGCCAGGTGCCATTTCCACCGCTGCCCTTGCTCCTGCTCCCCCGAACCACAGGGGCATCGCCAAAGTGTGCAGGAACACTTTCACAGGAGAGAAAAATTAGGAAGCAAAGCCCAGATGGTTTCAGACAAAGCACAATGAGAAAGAGTTGTTTGCACGATGACACAGGAATTTAGGGAGGTCTCTTCTAGATGTGCTCTGAAGAAGTTTATGGTGGAAGGTTTGTGTCAGATCCAAACCTTTTCCATTGTATTTCTGAGTTAGCTGCAGCCTTTCTCCAGTGCTGAAAAACCTATTTACAAAGGAAAAGGTTCTGACGTCAGACTTGATTCAATGGTACAGCAAAGAGAGAGGTGGCTGTGGAGCCGCAGAAGGAATAACTCTGCAAAAGATAGAGCCCTCTAGCTGGGTAAGTGCGGAGATAATTAAATCCAGGCTCTTAATCCTTATGCTTTGGGAAACAGATCACTGCCTGGGATGAAAAGGAAGGATCACTACTTGGGATATTGTATTGCATTGCATAAGTCAGTACGGTCACACTTAACCTCATCCTAGGCATCAGGCCCTGGCCAAGGGCAGAGATAGGAAAGGGAAGTCAGCACAAACTAACCTCAGGATTTCCATGTCCTTCTGTGCATGTGGTAGGATGGCAAACCTTAGCTTTTGCATCTGAGAGTAATTAATGTCTCTCCATGTGCTGACAATTTCCTGGTGCTGATTTGACCCTGTTTTTCTCTTGAAATGAACAGTGGGATGTATTTATTCCTCATTTACATATCTCCTGCCACATTTCTGTTATCAGATATTTTGCCCTTCATGCCATTCTCTAATAGCTTTATGGCTTGCTTTGTCAGAGTCTTCATGGACCATTTCCCACCAGGCAAATAAACAAACACAGGGCCAGTACCCTTCACTCACACTTATTTCAGAGCTCTTCTTCCCAGCCGGTGAGCCAGACTCCGCTGTCCTAGGATACATGTGAGAGAAGC
Source organism: Pygoscelis adeliae (assembly GCF_000699105.1). Lineage (NCBI taxonomy): Eukaryota > Metazoa > Chordata > Aves > Sphenisciformes > Spheniscidae > Pygoscelis > Pygoscelis adeliae. The sequence goes on from NW_008823916.1 coordinate 210,278, forward strand.
AATTAGAGCTTTACATTGGACAGGCGATGGGACCATGACTCCTCAGCACGGACCCTGGGGGCAGGACTTGCCATCAGCACAGCTTGGCCACCTTGGGGCCCCACTGGAGAGGTGATAGGAACTCGGCTGGAAGGTGGCATGGGCTCACCAGGGCTCAGGAGCTGCAGCGCTTCTTTGTACGACTGGTGGAGAGGAGGTGAGGGGAAAGCCACCTGCTTATGTCTCAGTGCCAGGAGGTTGGAAGGACTCTGCCAGAACAGGCAGCTTGCCCAGGAGAAGCAGTTGACCTCCTGTGAGTTTTGAGATGTGTTGACCTGTGGCCTGTCACTGTATAAAAGTTGTTAGCGAACAACATGATACCAAGAAAGCACTTGTTTGGATGGAGAGAATGTACAAGAAGAAACTCCAGTGAGGTCCTTCTCTCTCTGGTTTTGGGCAGGATGCCCAATCTTCAGCAGACCAGAATTTTACGAGGGATATTACTGGTGTGAACATCTACAGCTTGGTTCACGCTGGGTTCTGTGAACCTCACAGAAACCTCCACATAAATTTTATGATCAGCCTTCACTGCCAGTTCTTTATGGCCACCGTCACCTGAACCATTTAAATTAATGCTAGAATGGCATTCTAGCACTTACTGAAAATCTAAACCAGCAGGAGAGAGGTAAAAAAAAAAAAAAAAAAGGGTTCTCCCCCCCCAGTTGAAGCTGTAGAACTCCTTTCTGTTGGATATTGTGGATGCTGAAAATTTGAAAATTTAAATGGGTTCAAGCACATACTAGATATGTTTATAAAAGAGAAGTTCTCTGTGGGAACTAAATACTCAGAATTCGTGTGTCTCAGGAAGTCCTTGGGCCTCCGATTGCTGGAAGCTGAAAGAATGTTTTGGGGAAGCATTGTATATGATTGCCCTGTACATCTACATCTGCACCAGGGCTGGGGAGATTTGGGATGTGCCTGCAGAAATGCCTTTGTGGAACATCTCCAGCTGCAGGCAGCAGACAGCAGGCAGCTCTGGGACACTTTTGGAAATAACTCCACAGTGGCTTCCTGGTACTGGTGACTTATCACTGCTCCAGTGGGAGGAAATAGATGGAATTACTGTGCCAGGTCTTGAGGCTATAGCTGCAGAGTGGTGTGGATACACCTTTATGACCAGCAGAGGATTGGTGCCCACACTGAAGGAGGCCACGCTTAGTCTGCTTCCTTCTTTTGATCAGTATTAATTACACATTTCCTGATCTGAGCTTTCCAGCCCACCTACTTGTCCTTTCCAGAAACCTGGTCATTTGAGTAATACCTCTATGGTTTCCCCAGGCATGTTGTGGAAGAGTATCCCCAAGTGGGTTGCTGGCAGCTGTCTTGTGCGTTTGGTGTGGGAGACTCCTCACTTGTATTGTTTTTCCCCTCCCTCCAACACACCCTTTCTGTTGGCTGCAGTTCTGAAGAACCTGTTTGCCCACACAAAACTCTTACCCTACCTTGAATTAAATTAGGGATTAAGAAATAAATGCACTTCAACAGAGGCAGGAGAGTCAGTTTGCTAAAGGTTCTTCATGACTATTCCTCAGGAGCTGATCTTCAAACCGATGTTCTCAGAAACATGATGTATATGAGAAATTTCAGGGTTCCAGGTGGAAATAGCATGGGAAAGTTCTCCAAGACCAGTTTTACATTTCTAAATCTGTGAAGAAAATACACATTTCAGAAACGAAGCAGGCTGAAAAAGGCACAAAGATTGTACATGACATTTTTTTTTAGGCTGATCTTAATGTTTCAGCCCCCCTCTCTTAGAGGCCCTGTGTGAGACTGCATGCTCTTATGATCTTTTCATTAATACAAAGGGATTTTACTTCTGTTGACACAGAGATTACAAACCCACCACAGGTACTTTTTTGTTGAATGTGAAGTACAGACAAGCAATTGTAGTTTATTATTCTGACACTGAAAAAAGATGGCAGGCACTAATATCAGCCAGGCTTGAGCTCATATAGTTTACCTCACAGTGGGATAATTGCTTATTGTTTATTGATTCTGCTCCTGTAAAAAAAAATCTAGTTTGTTAATGAAAGCAAATCTTTCATGGTAGTGGAGCCCAAATATTGCTTTGTAAAGATGAGAAAGATGTTGTACACATGTTAGGTGTACAACAAAACACAGTAAATTTCTTTGTGCTTCAAAGCTTTCTGTCTCCCTCTTTTTGCTGAAGAGGGATTAATAAACACTGGGAGTGTTGCCAGGCATACAGATGTTCAACTCTTGCTGGGGGGACAGTGAGCTCTCAGGGTCAGCCTTTTGATATGTATGTAGATATGTATTTGGATGCGTGGAGGATGATGTTTCTCTTTTGCAAAACTATCCTTAAATTTAGCCTATATGACCTGGTGTATGATTTGAGACTAGTTGTCAACCAGCATTAAGGTTATTTTCCATCTATCCATGAAGGGCTGACCTTGATTTTTGTCCCTGGAAATTGCAATGTGTAAGCTGCTCTGTTGAATTAATACATGATAAAGTTCATTGTGATTCATAAGGGTGGTTCACCCCAGAACACAAGACATGCGAATCAAAACAAGAGACACCATGTTAAGTCTGTGAGGTCTCATGAGCCTCTGCTGTCAGTGGACAAATGCTGCTTATGGTGAACAAAGAAAACCACGACCTCATACTAGGATGAGCGGTGAGGTGGGACTAGGGAAAGGAAATTACAAAGGGAGAGAGGATGTTATTTTCATGTTGCACAAAATACGTTTCATGGCTTCAGATGCAGAAGTGACACAAATGTGAACAAGGAGGGACTGACTCAAGCCTTCACTCACTTAAGCTTTGCTATATTTAGGGCTGAACAGAGTCATGTTTCAGGGATGACATAAACATCTGAAAGTCTGAACAGAAGAGCAAAAGCATCTGAGTTTTACGGAATTACCAGAAGAATCAGATTAGCTCTATGCAGCATTTATCTGGAGTGTTTATGTGGCTTCTCACTGCGAAGGACTCTTAACTACTCTGTCAATATTAACTCACCTGGCCTCTCAACACTTGTGAAATTGTGTCATATGAACACTTCTTGAGATCTGCTTTTCTTGGACAGATTAGACCTATTTTTCTTGGACTGATGTCCAAAAAAGTGGAAAAAACCTGTAGCCTCCCCGAAGGAAAACCCGGTGCATTCCTGAGATACACCATTTGGACTGGAGTGAAGCTGGGAAATTCCTCCTGGTTTTTTGAGGTGACATTTGTGCAGAGGGAAGTCTCCTATCAGGACGGTTGTATGTTTGCATGCATGTGTTCCAATGCAATTGCTTTGAGTTTTTTTTGCTTTGAGATTCATAATTTGATTTGAGATTTTGATTTGAGACTCATAATTGGAATAGTTTGGGAAACTGGGAATTAGTTCCCTCCAGTTGGAAGAGTATATCAAACTGCAAGAGTATGCCTGCAGCTGACACTGGCGAGTTATTAACCTGGGACAACACACTGCCACAGCCTCATGGCATGTGCAGAGGGCTGACTGCCCAAGTAATGACCAGGGAGAAAATAACTGTCTGCACCAAACCTAACTGCAGACTACCAAAGTGAATAACAACAAGATGGGACCCCTCAAGGGAACTGCCTGACTCCCAGATCACTTTGTAGAGGGGCTATATGAGCCTGGTGCTGGTATGAACTGATCAGTGAGGTTCCTGTCACAAGAGGAGAGTGCTTAAGGTGGACAGGAGACAGGCTTGAACTATGAACACGTCTGGCTTTGTGGATAGATGTGGCAGAAGAATGAGAGAGCAGTCTGGGAAGACTAGATCTGTGGAAGACACGATGGCCAAATCCCATGGTCAATCTGTGCAGAAGGACCTGGTGGAGGTTGGTAATTTGTTAGCCACTGGAATCTAGGTTTAGGGGGCCTGAGGTGGGAAAATGGGTCTGTCACATCCAAGAAAGTGGCTGACAGCAGGCTTGAATGCACCCAGATAAAGCATGCTCCGATACTGTGCAGGTTTTCGTAAAAGTACTGGAGTAATTAGGATGAAGTTGCACCTCTGAAGCGTACCTGTTTGGGATGGTGAAAAAAATGAGAGGAGTGTCTCAGCACAAGCGAAGGCTGCCGGGGTGTGGTTAATGAGGCAATTCACTGAAGGCATTAGCGCTCTGTCAGCTTCATAGGTTGAATTACATCTTGAGTGGGTGAGGAAGGAGACTTGTTGGAACAGCCCAGCCTCAGATGCAGGCTCTACGTAGGAGTCTCTGTGAGGCTAATGTTTCTGAACGCTTTCTGAGGTCAGAAGTTTGCTGCTTCTTATTTGGGTCTTTCTCAAGTGCCAAGGAAGTTAATGAGTCAATTCCTGAAACTTGTCAACAGGTCTGTGTCCCTCATCTCTTCACCTGGGATCTTTTGGCAGAATCTCACCCGTGGGATGAGGAGCCCTCTGCTATACACACTGTTCCTGGTTTGTGGGTGTGCTCTCAGTCCATGACCACACTGCAGGCCAGGGCAAGAGCTGGGACCACACCATCTTCTGAATGCTGAGGGATGTGCAAGTGTGGGCATGCAAATGGGGAGACAGAGCCATCATGTGCTCCAGTATGTCCATGAGTCTGGAAGAGTGATACAACAGCCCTCATCTCCCAGTCCTGCTGCATGGGCAAAGCCAGAGAGTCAAAGACCTCTGGGAACGAGTAGAAATGATTTGCACTGAGCATCGGAGCAGAGATTTCCAATGGATGAAATAATAGGGCTACTGGAGTACAGCGGTGGCTTTTAGAAGGATCGCTATCTCTTGACACGGGATGTGACTATGCCACTATCAAAACTGACTTTTTGACTACCTGATAAGACTGACTGGATCTAATTGAAGCTTATTACCTTTGTAGAGCTGAACTCTGAGCTACAGTTGCTAGAAGAAGTTATAGGTTAACTTATACAGAAATCAAGCAGTAAAAGTTACATTTTTTAAAACTGGGATCAAAGAATTATTTGAAAAAGCAAAATTCACTAACAGCTTGTTATTTTATAACCTTTCTGGTATGGCAAAACAAAAAGACAGTAGTTGATGTTAATGGTATTACATGGTGAAAATGCTGAGAAACAGCTGCTCAACTAAATGACACCGTCTGTGCCTTATCACAAAATTATACATAGTCACATAGCTCCTATCTGTAAGTGCATCTCATTTCCCGGGTTAAACATCAGCTTGTTTTTATACTTTCATCTAAAGTCATTGTTACTTACATACAGGCATCATGCCATAATGCTTGCCAAAATGTTCAGCTTCTGGAATGTTTTATTATCTAATCTGATGCGATTTGAACCCTATAAATTAACACACTACCATTGACAACATGAAGAAATTTTCATTTTTGAGTCTTCTAAGTGTAGAGAAAGTAGGCTTGCAGGAGGCATGCCGGAGGGGAGGTGGATATGACATGGGTAGCATGCAGGTCTTTTATAAAGAAAGGCTGTTCCCTGATACTCTCCCCCATTCAATTGTTAAAGGCAAATCACTTCTGGTTTTACTTTGATTGACAAAGTTCTGGCCTTGGTAATCTAAAAATAGAAGCAAAGTGAGACCGTAGGCAAGGTGAGACTGCTGGGGGAAGTAATAATTCTGTTAGAATAAATATCCTGGGGTGCGAGGGAAGAAACACGATATTTTATGTTCATCTAATTCCACCTTGCCACATACAACTATCATGTAATATACACATTGATAGTTTAAAGTGTTTTGGCCGTGTTATAAGACAGCAGTGATGTGGCCTTCTAGAAGGCACCCGAGACCCAAGCACGTCCTGCTCCTCCAGACACAGAAGTGACTTTCCAAGGTCATATATCTCCCTTTCAGCTCTGTGGTGGGCCCTGTTACACCCAGCTCCACAAGTGGGAAGGGGAGAGGTACCGGGAAGGTTGGAGGGAAGTGCAGATGGACTGCGAATGGGCTGTAAAGCTGCCATGGTAAATTAAACAAGATGCAGGCAGAAAGACTTTAGCCTCTTTTCCTTAGCCTCTTCTTTTCTATCCTTCAACTTCCTACCAAGTTGAAGAATGTAGACCGGGACTTTCAGAAATACCTGGAGAATCTGAGAAACTCAGGTTTAGGGGTCAGTTTGAAGTACTTGGAAAGGATTTGTTGTGTAAGACTTACTAAACAACTTTGAACAAGAGAACTGGCACAAATCACACCCTCTCTCCCTTCCTTATGCTATCATAGGTGGATCAAGCAAGAATAACACGGCTTCTTCCAAATCTGCAAAATAATCTTGCCCTGTATTCTAGTCTCTTTGTCATGTACAAGTTGCATGGCATTGGCTGTAGCTGAAGGACTAATGCCTATTCATCTGTAGTTATTATTGATTAAACTCTCCTCTTTAGTTGCTGGAAGGTGAATTATTGTGGAAAGCTTTAACGTCCGTCTGTAATGTGTAATAAAACTCTTCCATTTGCAGAAATACCATGCAGGCTGCCACGTTATTCCCAGAAACTTTACCTGTTATCTAAAATTCTGAAGTATAACAAGTGGGGAAAACCATCTTAAATAATCTTGTGTGCTGAGAAAAGGCAATGATCTTAAGGTAATGAAGCTGTATAAAACCACAGGAGGGACATTGTAGTGACGTCTACAGCTTTCAGCTAAACAACCTTGATAGAAATCAATTGCCTGTGTGCATTTGAGCAGATGCTGGATGAAAGATGCCTTTATGTTTCCTTTATCCCGTTCCACTGAGCCTTTAGCAGAGCAGCCTTTCCTACATCATGGGAGGAAATGAATGAGCTCAAATCATGAAGCCTTTCCTGCCTCCCTGCCTAGGCTCCCAGACTCCTCTGTTTCATTTTTCCATTGAACTTTCCACTAGTTTTTTGAGTCACACCATTTCCCTTGTCTTCCCAAATTCCTCCCTTCCCTGTTCCTCCCTCCTACCTTTTACTCTGGGTCATTCCAGTAACCTTTTTTTACACCACTGAATGTTCTTCCTCTGTCCTTCAGTCCTCAACCCCAAACTCCCAGTGTGATGTCTCACCATTGAGCCCTCTGGATATTGCAGGAGCTACCTAAAGTCTTGGGGATTCAAGGGAAAAATCTCCCCTGATGAATCATATAGGACTGTTTTTTAGAATGAGTAATGAAAAGGCATTTGGGGTCAAATGGTATCAATACAAGGAATGAGTAACTGTTTTCTTTAATGGAAATCACAGACATTTGGTAGACAAAAAACTAGTAAGTCAAGGGAGAAAGGCTTCTCTCATATCTAGGTCTGGTGTGTTCTTTCATTTTCCTCAACACCTTTCTCAAATTGTGCTGCCCCAGGCATGATCCAGGAGGCTACAGCACCTGTGCTCTGCCTCTGCTCAGCTGCATGCCTCAACACTGTGGTACAAGGAGGGCTTCTTGTGGGTACCAAGCAGTCCATCCCTTTCCCTCATTCATGGGTTTGAACTGTGCTTGACTGCTCGCAGCAGCCAGCTAACATAACCAGGGTGAATAGCTCTCATAGTAGTGGCTGTTCTCATGGCAGGGAAGTCATCTTGCTCCTGGAAATCACCACCATCGCTTGCACAATCCCTGGCACCCACAGCACGTAATGACGTGCCATGAGCCACCTCTTTCTGAAATGCCAGGGGACAGCTATGCAGCAAGTCTGGAAGCCAAGGGTAGCCCTCCCACGCTGGGATGACTGTGGCTCCCCAGCTGGCCCAAAGCTGGCTTGTGTACCTGGAGTGCACAATTCACCTCCATGCTGGGGCATGGTCATCTGGCAGGTCATTATCTTTGGAAAAGACTTTCAGAAATGGCCAGACAGCTGTGTGTCGTTCAAGGTTGCTGAGCACTTGGTCTCAAAGTATTTTTTTTGAGCTCCCATGGAAAAGACTGTCTGAAATAACAGTATAAATTGCTGTCATTCATGTATGTCTCTAGCATCTCTGTAGCAGTATGTCCAACTGAAGGTGTTCCAGGAAAACTCAGTGAGAATTACTAGAGGTCTGGAGAACACAAGCAGCATAAGGCAGAAACACAGATGAAGTGTGTGGCTAAAAGATGATTACAGGCTTCTTTGAGAGCTGGCTACAGTTACTATATAAAATGCCCTCGAGAGGAAGAAAAGGACAGAGCACTGACCTGCAGCTTAAAAACCTGCATTCTGCACTGGCCACTTGCTTTACTTGTCTGGGCATTGAATTTGCAATAGGAAAACATGGGCTATGATACTGGGCTTCTTATTTGTGAAGCACTTGAGGATTTAATCAGAAATTGTTATTACTATTATTACTAGTATTACTATTGTTATTGTTATTATTATTAAAGTAGATTTCTTCAGTAACAGGCATTTCTTAAATGCTAATGATGTTTTCACCTGTAATATCAATGTTGTTTAGGTTAATCTCTGTACTGTTTAGGGTTGCAGCTGTAGTGCGGAAATATTTTCTAAGTCTTCCCGGGTCATGTAACACAAAACTTACGCCGTCTACCATAATGACTGGGGAGAAGGGAACCAACACAACCTTTTTAGAGGACTCTTTTTTTTTTTTTTTTGTACTGTTGTTTTAAGTTATTGGGAAACCAGCTGGGTTAATGTGATGCTGCTCCTTGGTGCTGATGCAGTGACATCTGGAATGGTTCTTATGTAGCATATTTAGTTACTTTTGGAAACTGTGCTTGATCCCTGTCAGTGAAATAGGTGCTGAAATGCTGTTAAAAATCTAGCCGACACACAATGGTCTCTGCCTCAATGCTCAACTTCAAAAAATTCAGGTATCACCTCTCAGGTCCATTGCAAGACCACTTGAACAGTGATTGTTTCATGCTGTGCACACAAATCATGCTGCGCCAAAGGGTTATACTGCGATCCGTGCACTTATAACAGGAAAATAACAAAATGGGCCAGGATGGAAAGGAGCGAGGACTGTCCAGGACCGAGCGGTGGTAGTAACTGAAAGGAAACAGGCTGGCAATGCTGAGGGAAATTTCTTGCAACTTAAGATCAATTAGCTCATGGGTCTCTTCTATTGGTCTGATTGGAAACCCCTTCACTGGAGCTAATAGAGAAATCTGCCTAGTTCCAGGCAGGCCATTTGCCACCTTTGCCATGTGCTGGAATGATCAGCTCGTCTGGCACCCAATTAAAAAACATGAAATGGCAGAGAAAATGAGCAACATAGACTGAGGCACAGCACAGCCTGCTGTTACGTCGTTTGGAGAGCTAAGCTGTATGAGTGCAAAGAGGGTGAGATGCAAAACTTCAACCCTAGGGCGCATCCATCCCTTGACACTTTGCTTTGAGCAATGTCAGATCTGACCAGAATATTTCTGATAAAAATATTTTTCCTCTGGAAGGAAATTTGGCTTGAATGAACTGAAAACTCTTGGAGGAATGGCACAGCCTTTGTCCGGAATAATCATCCATAAGTTTCATTTCAATGATGTTTGATTGTCCCATTTCGACTTAATTTGATTTAATTTCAAACTAATCTAATCAAGTTTTTTTCTCGGTCTTGGTCAAAATTATAAAGAAGCACCTTGACTCTTCTGAAATTAAATCTTAGACAAATTAAAGAATTCTATTCAGGAGAAAGTTTTCAGCTTTTCATTCTGGACTGGAAGAAAACAAAGTGAAACATCTGAACTTTGCCCACAGAAAGGAAATTCCAAGTATCATCTCAGTCTAGCAGTGACAAAACAAAACCTATGGCTGCCATAGCATAAAACAGTTCCCATGACAAAAAAGAGCATTTTTTGTAACACAAACAATATTTTGTGCACAATATGCACAAGTACATTTCCAGAGTTGTCTACTATGTCTCGATTTCACTGGTGAGAAAGAGCTGTTGCATTATTTTCCTGTACAGTATCTTTCTCTTATTTATTTAGAAAAGGGATATGCTAAAAATAGAAGCAGAATTCTAAGCTCTTCCATGATAAATTTGGTATGAATATGGCGCAATCAACAGGATGTTTGTGAGATGAACCCAATTGTACAGTCACGTTTACCTTGCTGTGATGTTCTTTTCTATGGATCTTAGTTCATATTTGTAATTTTGAGCTATTCCAAATGTCCTCTGAGCTTACCAGAGAGAGCTGGACTAGACCCCAGTGAACACCTTAACTTCTAATCATTAACCACTTCTCATCTGGCCATCCATCACTTCTTCCAGAAAAGCCTAGATTAGAAATGACTAAATGCGGAAATGCGAAAGCTTGGGTCTGAGATCAGGCTTAGGCATTCTCCACATGTCAGATTTTGCACAGGTGGATTGCTTTACCTTTTGATTCTTCCCCCTATACCATTTCAAGCAGATCTGCTCTCCTTGGCAAGCTACAACAGCACAAAGGCTCCTCCAGTATGTGCTCGCAGCAAGCAAAGCTGGGGACAACCTCCTGAGCTGATGTCTGCACTCTGAGATCTACACAACTTGCTGTCTCAGGGCATCTGCTGATACCAACAGGTGTTGGTCTTTGTGTAGTGGTCCTCAACAGGGCTTCTTCTGAGAAATCTAAGAGAAAAAAACTGTCCTTTTCTGCTCATGCATGGTGTTGGCCCCCTTCTTTCACAGCTGGCAGCTTGGCCGCTCCTAAGGGAGCCCAGGAGTGCCAAGACCTCTTGGTTGCAGTCTTACCTTGAAGCAAGTCACATCTGGTTACTCAAGCTTTGAGACCATTTGAGACTTTGGTATGGTGTTTCAGGTCAGCATCACAGCACCCTTGAACTGCCTCCGTACAGGTGCCACAAGTTCACATCAACACTCCTCCTCCACCATTCAGCACCATCTGAGGGATGGGTTATGTCTGAGCTGAATCAGAAGTGTTAGTGCCTCAGAAATGTCCCTGTGGTCACTTTGAGCAACGTGAACTTTACAGGGAGGACACTTCATGACAGCCACCCATTGCACATTTCCTGAGGGGAATGCTCTGGGGACAAAGCTGACGAGCACAGTGTGCTAGGACTTGGTCTGGCCCCTAGCAAGGACATGGTCCCTGATTAACACATATCAGAGAATTGATTAAGTCGGAAAATGTTTAAGAGAAATTGCAATTTTATTTTTTCTTTTGGGTGAAAGACTACATTCAGCTTTCTTACTTTGTTGATGGAGCAGAGCCTAGGAAGGAGGGGCAACCCCGTTTAATTCATAAACTCATAAATTTTCAGCCATGGTGGAAAAATTCCCAAGGAGGAGAAGAAAGTTCTAGAAACACAGCAAAGCTTTATGTTCTTGCACTATTATTCACATTTCCAGTGAAAAATACCTGCTTCTGTCTCTATATATCATTTGCGTAAAGGTGCAGCTGGGGGGGGGCAGGGGGAAGAGAGTAAAAATCTGGAAGCCCATGCATGTGACCACATGGGATGAAAGTCCCATTGCTTGCCTCAACACACCCTCTGCAAAGTGTTTCCTCCCCTCCACCGCATCTGGAGGCGGCCGAGAGGGCCACCTACACGCAGAGAAACTGCTTTGCATCTCCTTGACAAACGAGGCACCGAGGAATGACGTGGGCATTGCAGCTGCAGGGAGCTTCATAGCTGCCAAAGGAAAAAACGATTTAAAACAAACTTCTTTCATGTACCTGCACTTGAAAGGGATGCAGCAAGAGATAATGTTCTCCGTAATCCCGGCAGGGTGACACTGTTCATTTGGCCCAGGGAAAGGAAAACCCCAATATCCAGGGAAAACGAATTCAAATTCATGCTCTGTGGGCAGCTGGCAGCGTCGTCAAGTTTGTGGCCATGCCAGTAAAATGTGAATGTCTGATCCTAATCCAGTGAAATAAGTGGAAGATATTCTACAGTTTTGATGAAGTTTGGACTCAGGCCTCATTACACCAGATTAGGGTGTGGGATTGTAGGTGTGGATAACAGAACAAGATGGTTTCTTTATATCTTGATAAAAGACAGGAGGAGAGTGGCCAGCAGACGAAGGGGTCTTGTTAGACCCCCCTGTTTGGTGAGGATGAGACCGTATCCAGAATATGGTGTCCAGTTTTGGCTGAATAGAATAGACGAGAATAGAATATTTCAGTTGGAAGGGACCTACAATGATCAACTAGTCCAACTGCCTGACCACCTCAGGGCTGACCAAAAGTTGAAGCAAATTATTAAGGGCATTGTCCAAATGCCTCTTAAACACTGACAGGCTTGGGGCATCAACCACATCTCTAGGAAGCCTGTTCCACTGTTTGACCATCCTCTTGGTAAAGAAATGATTCCTAATCACCAGTCTAAGCCTCCCCTGATGCAGCTTTGAACCATTCCCATGCATCCTATCACTGGATACCAGGGAGAAGAGATCAGCACCTCCTTCTCCACTTCCCATCAGGACTACAAATATGTTCAGGGTCCTGGGCAGCATGACCAGTGAGGAGAGGTTGAGGGAGCTGGGCTGGTTTAGTTTGGCAAAGGGGAGCCAAAAAGCCTTGGTAATGCCAGATAATATACCCAGGAACTATTCACAGCCATCAGCTGCATTTTAGGAACTTGATGATGGACGTTAGGAGGACCTTTTTCACTCAGTAGGTGATACAGCACAGAAATAGGCTACTGGAGAGGTGCTTGAATCCCTTCCCTGGGAAGCTGTCAAGACTTGGCTAGAGAAAGCCACGGCCAACCTGATCTAGTGCCTGTGACAGTCTTGCTTTGAGCAGGAGGGTGGGCTAGAGAAGCCCAAAGATCAGGTTCAGCCAGTATACATATGATTCTTTAACTCTTTCAGCCAAGGACTCAGATTAATTAAGGAGGGGAATGTTATTAATAATCATTTAGATAGCACCATTGTAGTATCAAGTTGCTCACCTCTCAGATATTGTGCAAAGTGAAAAACAATCCTTAGTTATGTAGCCAAATTCTTGCTATTTCCTAAGCTACCTTCCTCCAGCTTTGCTTAGCTTAACTATGAGAAGTGACCCACAGAACAACATTTTTTCAACACATAGTTCTGTTTATTGGTTCGGGATGGGTCCAGTTATCACTGCATAAAAGTTTATATACCAGATAACTTGCTTTGTCTGAGACTTTCTGGGGAGATGTTTTGGTGTCTTTTGAGATACAACTGCAATGATAACAACTGCTCAGTGTAAGAGGAGAGATGGCCACATGCCTTTAAGAGAGAGCAAGGATGAGAATGAAGCAATACTGGTCAGCAGGGTAGGCAGCGATACGCAACATTATATACGTCATTGTTTCATTTTTCTAATTCTGAAATGATGACCATGGGCAGAGATGGAGAAAGCAGAAGGAAGAGTAACAGCAGCTGCCATGAGTCACCAGAAACACAGGTTTAGTGGAGCCCTGCCTGCACAGCTTGCTAGCAGCCCTGCAGAGACCCATTGGTACATGCAGAGGACCTTCAGGGACCAAGTGAGGTTTCTCTGCCTTTGGTAGTGTGTGTTGGGCAGAGCTGCTGAGAAAGCAGTGGGTACCTCACCCTCCTTTTGACCTTCTTTGGGGCAAGGGAGACATTTACCGTGTGGATACTGAGCTACACGTAAAGCATGCTCAGCCTTCCTCAAGGACGGTACAGCTCCAGGGAGGCAGGAGGCTTCACCTAACATGTGGGCTGTGCGATGGCAATTGGACTTCCCTGTCGTAGGAGCCCACATACCAGATGTGGCTGGCAGCAGCCCAGGCACATAAGGGTGAGGGATGGGAAGATCATCCCCCACATCCTCCCAGGAAATATGTGGGGATGGGTTGTCACCAGCAGCACAGTGGAGCTGTAGGAAAGGGGAGTTCGCTGGGGCGGGAGAAGCCCAGTCCCTCCCGCAGTGCTTCCATATCTGTGATTTCCCACAAATCAAGGTCCCTTCAGCATGAAAGCAAGCGTGGAAAAGGCTGGCCGTTTCTGGTAGCTCATCAGGGGCACTACGGTCAGGTGAGGCAGCAAAACCATGTCTCCAGAGCTGAAATACCCTTTTGCTTTTTCCCCTTCCTTTTTGGTGGGTGCAGTGTGATGGCATGCTGAGTTATATCGCACTGCTTAGGATGGATCTGGACCCAAGGGCTGTGCGAAGTAATTTATTTAACTATGTTCAGCCTTTCTTATCTTAGAGTTTTTCTCCCAAAAGCCAGTCTTCCCTTCCTGCCAAAACCAAGCTAATTGTTTGCTGGATTGGCCCAAGTCCTGGAGTCATTCGGATCCCTGGCAAGATCCCATTCATTTTGCAATGTCTGTTAGTATCTGGTCAAACGTTGTCTTTCTGATTAAGGAGGCCAATGTCTGTGTGTTGCAGAAAAAGGCCGAGAGCAGCAGGAAGCATGTGCAGGGCTCCTTAATGCGCATAGTGCAGATTTAGGTGCAAATGAAAGAAACTATGATGGGAAATGTAGTAAGACCTTGAGGTCTTGCACTGATATTAATGAAAATATTAACATAAAACAATGTCAAGTGGGTTGCTGGCTATTCCTCTGCATCTTTGATTAAGGTGAAGATTCTTTTTTATTTAATATTTCAAGCCCTTTGAAAAGGGGAGAAGCTGTTTCAGGGCACTGTTGTGGTGGAAAGCAGCAGAAGTTAGATGCTGTACCTCACAGGCATGTCTAAACACATGCGAAATAGGAATGATCAAGATCTGCACCATGAGGACGTCACTGTGCTGTTAGGAGATTATGTAAGTTGTTTTGTTTGATCCTGAGCAAGAAGCCAGGCATAAAAGGGGAGTGTGGAAAATGTAAGGCAAATTGTTTTAGCTCCTGGGCTCCTGGTCTTCCCTTTGGTGCTCCTCACCCCCTCTTTCTTCGTAATGGAACTCCTTGTTAGTTTCGGAAGAAAGCAGCAAAGATGGTATCGTTGCCTCCTTCGTCACAGAATAAAGCCTGAAAAAGAGAGAACACATTTAACCAACCTATTAGCAGACTGCATAGCAATTGCCGGCTCATGTCTCATAAGATACAGTCATCCTCTAATCACTTTTTGCTTTAAGCGTAGTAGTACCTGGTAATATTAAATGTTACTACATCAGAGACTACAGGGTTCTTCATTGCCTGCATTTAAACACATCTTCCACTTGCACAAGACTTGGTCATAGGCCTCTTTCCATCACTGAGATGATCAGAGATTTTGGTTGTATTCACAGGATCCTTTCCCGCATGGTGTGCAAGTTGCCACAAAATTGTGATAGGCTCCAACCACGTCGATGCCTGATAAAATATCTATAAAAATCACTGCTCAGTGGTCTGCCTTGAGTGATTTCCTCCCATTCCTCACCCAAATGATTCACTGTATGAATCAGAGCCTGGTTTTTTTGTTGGTTTATTTGGAAACCCACAGGGTCTCTTTTAGAGCCTTGCATTGGTAATAAAGATTTGCCACTTAATCTTGTGGCTCCATTTGACCCACTTCATCTGTTGGCATGCACAGGGGTCAGGGTGCAAAAAACTCTTTCCTTCCCTCTGTGGAGTCCCACAACAGTGATAGGAGAAATGCCAGTGGTCCAGAAGAAATTCTCTGGGTGGTAACATCTGGCTCATCAGGAGAGGGGAAAGGCACAGCTCTAGGGGTTTTCCCCTCCTCTCCATGCCCCTGGTATGTCCAGGCCTGACTGTAATGCAGGTCAGGCTGTATGACTTCATTAGCGACTTGCCACAAACAAACAATGTGCTGAGCTTGTGTGGCAGCCAAGTGGCTAGGAAAGTTGCTCTTCTAAGTTCAACCGCAGCCTGGGTTGAGACGGCTTCACATGGTGCTGTGGCAGCTCTGCTGCTGGGGCACCAACTCGGGGAGGCTGGGGACTTCGTGTGAGAGAGTGTAAAAATCAAAATGGTTCTGAGCTGGAAAACTGTGCTCGATGTCTGGTAACTGTGAAGGGAGGGGTGCTTTACCTTTTTCGTAATAAAAAAGAAAACCAAAGGGCAAGGAAAGTGATGAGAGTAATGCTTGTAGTGAAGCATATGAATACATGAATAAATGCATAAATGTTTGCAAGGGTTAGGGCATTCAGCAGTTCCACGGGATGTTGATGGGAGTCTTTGCAGTGCTTATGATTGCTTAAGACCTGTGATTAATTTTTCTTAATATTTTCTAGAAAATAATTAGAAGAGGATTTGAAAGACCTTCTATTATATGATACAGATAATTACTTTCCAGCATAAGGATAGATTTTTTGACCATTCCTTCTTTCTCATTATATGGAGTCCTAACTTCTGATACCCCACATGTCAAGTTTAAATCATTTCAAGTAAATGGAAATATTCTGAATATCAGAAATCACAATTAAATAGCAACACTTTGAACAGAGGAATGCACTGCGATTTAAATTTCAGCTTAAGAAGAATAGTAGATATTAGCAGAACTAAACTTCTTTCTTTACAAAACTTTTCCTTGTGATTTGTTCCTTGTAAGACATCTCTTTCTTCACGGTTGAAGTGCATAATCTAATATGTGATGAACAGTTGAAATGCCTCCAACCTAACTTAAATCTAAGCTGCCATGCTGAATTAGTTCTGCTTTCATAGTATAGTGTTTGGATCCTGATCAATGATACTGTGGGAACTGCCTATACCACTTCAGTCCCAGGGGCTATATCCCATGGGCCTGGTTCATACGTATCCAATTCTGAAAACTTGCCCTTTAAACCCTTCTGTGTCTTCTACAAATACATCTGTCATTGTTGTAAGTTGCTCTGTTGATGTCATTGCTATAATTTTGGAGCATCTACCTGAAGATGCAGAGCTAAAGTAATGTTAGGTATGTTTTATTGTGGATCAGGAAACATAAACCTCAGATAAGATATGGGCAAATGTTTTCATAGCTGGTAGCTCATTTTGTGCAAGTGCTTTTGGAGGATGGTGAGGGCAAGTATACACCTCAAGCAGTGCTTGTGAAAATGGAGAGAGCCTAAAATGGTTGCCTTTGACTTGCCAGAGCTTGCAGAGGATGCCTTTACATGCTGAATGTGGATTTCGACTGGATCCTGAGTTCAGCTTTGCTGTCCGTTTGCTGTCCCAAGCTGGCAAAGCATGGTCTGAGATAATCCAGAAACAAGCAGCAGGATACCGTGTGAGATTCCGCAGGGCATGGGAAGGAAAAGTAAGCCTTAATATGGGCCAGGAAAACATCTGCTACCAGTGAGCCTGGCTAGCCACAACGCCTGCCTTGTAGCAGCATCACTGGTCCCAGAATCCTTGCTGGGATGGCCCCGGCCTCACACCAGGTGTGGGATTTGTCACACCCTCACCCCCCATAGGTGTTGTACCACCAGCATCCAACACTGCGATTGTCTGATGCCAGCACCATGCCCAAGACAAATCCTGCCTCAGGTCAGTGTAGGCACAGCCATACTGAGTCAGTGGCAGAGCTGGGAATGAACAGGAATATGATATTTTTAAAAAGCTGCTATTCAAATGTCAGTGAATTTCTGAGAAAGCTGTACATTCACTGTTCTGGACTCCTTGGAAAACCCCAGCCAAAATCCATCCTGAGATCTGGCAAGTTAAAAGATCATTCTTTTCAACTTGCAAAACAATTTTCTTCTTTCTTTAATTAGGAGTTTCTCCTAAGAAGAGGAAGCAGGCAGTTGTGCCCCTATGCCCTTCTGCTAAAGAGTTTCTCTCCATCTCCATTCTCGAGACAGGCTACCTCTCAGTTGCATGACGCTCCCTGAGAAGCTGGATAGGAAGGTAGCAGCGACTGTAGCTGGCACAACACAAATCAGCATCGGAGAGAAACGTACTCGAAGAAATGGAAAGAGGAAGCGCTGGTCAATACCTTGCACTTTCCACCTTTCTGTGTGGTGAAAGAAAATAGCAAAGAAAAGGCCTGGAACATATTTTCCAGGGATTTCTATGTTTTTAAGAGAGGAGTAAGAGCCTGATGTCAAGAAGAAAGTGAGGCATAGCTGGAAAATAAGTATGAATGAGAGTGAGGGTGAGTACTCTTGGTGCTGCTTAGCTGACTGATGCTGTTCCAGGCGCTCTTCCAAGGGGATGATTCGTAAAATCCGGAAGGGATGGGTACCGCCTCCTCTGGGGAGTTACACAGCGATGGATTTTCCAGAAGATTCCGACAACTATGGACTGTAAATGCTGAATCTGGGTTGAAAATCACTCCTGTGGGTTGCAAGTATTTGCAGCTCTCCAGGACTCTCTTCAGAGCTTCTCCTATCGCCTCCAAAACCCCAAACCAAATAACTGAAACCCATTTACTAGACCTCTGGTACAGGGATAAGGCATTCTAGTTCCCTGGGCTGAAGTCAGTAATGATTACACCACCAACCCTTCCAGCAGAGGAGTTGTATTGGGCCATCTTGAGCAGCAGCTCCCAGATTCGGTCTTCAGCACTTAGCTCCTTGCTTAGCGCTTTTGGGCTTTTCAGAAACAACCTGTTATTAGCAAGGAAGCATCTACTCTGCAGCCAAGGAGAGGGACACCAGGACGGGGACAACACCCCAACAGGATGTTGTTAGCCGTGATCAATTTCTTATAGTAACTAACAGAAATTTGAGCAGTGGGGCTGCGGTGGTAGCGGGGAGCGTAGCATTGGGGATTGGGGCTGTCTGCTGGGGCACTCCTCCATCAGAGGGGACGTGGTGTAAGGCTTTGCAGCCACGTCCTCCTGCCCCTGGGAAGAGCCAGATCCCCTGCATATTTTGAGTTAGTGTCTTGGTCTTTCTGTGGTTTTGATGAGAAATTCCAGCCTGGTCTTAGCAACTTCTGCTGATAAGCATTTCAGTGAAACTGGTACTTTCCAGAAAAAGAGAGAAAACAATGTGACTTTGTTGAAAAATTCATCGTTTGCACTTTCTGGGACATTGGTTTTCCTTGTGGGGCTGAGCCCAGCAAGCTTGGGGAAAAAAGAAAAAAAAAATCTATTTCAGTTTCTTTTATGCAATATTCCCTTTTGCCTTTAACATAATCTATTCATTTTGATTCTCTGGTGAGCAATTGCTAATGCAGAGTTGAGAAACATCTTTTTTGTCCCTTTTGGAGCCTGTTCTTTCAGAAAAAGAATAATATTATGAATGATACGAGTTTACGTATTCAGTAATATAGGTCTCCATCAAACAGGGATGCATATTTGGTCTGAGCAGGGTCAGAATATTTTAGAATCCTGGAGGATAAATCAACGGTAGCATATGAACTTCTAAAAACCATTAAGGAAAAACTTCCTTGCTGTTAGAAACTAGAATTTTTGCTAATGAATGGGAGTGGATTTAGGTATTATTTCCTGGATTATGTGTTGTAGTTACTGTTGTTCAACACATTCATTTTGTTCATTTGACAGGACTTGGGTTGTATGGTAAAAACAGATAGTTTCTAAGGAACATTTATTATGTATAAAACCAGATCAGTTGAATTATCTCACAAGTTAATAGGGGAGTGTATGACTTACTTGGCATTTTTTCACACCAAGTTGCACTGTTTTCTCTTTCATTCTTTAGTTTCCTGTGTGCACAATTTAGTTACAGATGTTTCCTCCCTGTATTTACCCACTTTCTTTTGGGGGGGGGCATGGCTCAGACAGCAACAGGAGAGAAAACATATGTAATGGACTGTAAATCAAACAAAATCAGCTATGACACCTCAAGTGAGGGAATTGTGAGTAATTTTTCTTTGGGAACACAATAAGGAAAGTGAAACAATGGTGTGTCACTCTGATATAAAGGGCATAAATTAAAAACCAGCAAAAAGACCCATTTTTTCCTCCCCACATTTCTGAATAATTATTCTGTGGTTATGGCACTTCAGGAGTGAGTTACAAGATTTTAACGTGATCTTTAAGGGCAATGGAGTGTTGATATATATACAGCATGTTAAGAATAACTGAAAAATCCCATGTCAAAGCTCTGGGTGATCTCCATCAGTCACTGGTGGGATGGGATGGTGCACGGGGACACGGTCTTGCCCTTTTACCTGGCATAGACGTGCTGGCTGCTGCGGACACCAGGATAGTGGCTCTTGGTTTTGACTCAGGCCAGCAAGTTTTGCTTTCCTCTGCAATATATAAACTGGCTTTACTTCACCTTTTAAAAGGATCAGTCTTCTAGCTGGCAGTGCTGTTAATGAAGCGTATCCTTGACAATTAATAAGATCCTCGTGAATCTGCTGCAATAAATTGTATTTTTGTTTCATTCCAGTCCTACTGGTGGTAAATCTCTGACTTCAGTAAAACAAAAAAAATTACCTTTTGAATTGTACATGGCATGTACCTCATGGTGTAGATTATTTATAAAGCTATTTTCCAATTTCTTTATCTTTTACAATAAGGAAGTGACTTTGTCTTTTCTGCACAGAACTTAATACAAGAGGACTTGTAGAGTAAGTCATGTCTATTGTGTTTTCCTATGCAAACTCATAGTTGCTATAGTTTTCTTTATTAATTTTATTTAAAATTATTAAAAAAATCAGCTTAAGAATGTTTTTGATCTTTGACTCTTCAATTCCTGTTATCCTTTGAGTGACTTCATGTAATACCTAAACAAAACGTACGCTGAACTCCTTGTTGCTTATTGAGTTTTATAACCTTTAAGTTGAACTGAAGTTATTTTGAGCTTTAAAAGTCCCCGGTCCACATGGTAATGAAGGATCAACGTCTAAGAAAAAGCTCAAGTGATTCTCTAAAAATATTGACACTAGACAAACGTACATTAGTGAATTGTTCATATAATGCTATGACTCAGAATTGCTTAGGGACGTAAACTCATGCACTATATCTGTTCCTGCTTAAAAACACTCAGGTATTTAAGTGGCCACATATTTTTAGAGCCTCTTGGTTGCAATTAAACACCTGCTGGAAGTGAGGTCTACAGTGAAGTGTTCCTCTGAGTCAGAGCAAAAGCACTGAGCGTTGTCCAGGACTGAATTCCAAAACTTTAATTAGCATTCAACTAAAAGGCTTAAATCATTAGAACGTCACACAGACATTTTATTGTCATCAGAGAAAAACAAAAACCTGACAAACACTGAAAGATACTGCTAACTTCCTGCAAACTTCTCTGCATCTGTGAAATGCAGCTCTGTTACATTTTCAGGGCCAGATCTGCCTCTCATCACCCCCCTATAACATCAAGAGCACTGTGATACTTTCAGCTGCCTTGACTCTGATGCCACTGACTCAATATGAGCGCAGTCAGACCCAGCCTTTTGCTCCAGTAATTGCTGCACAACCTCATCCCACTGCTGCGGGTCTGAACGGTGCATCAGGGGACCAGCCAGCCACCCCCCATCCACACTAAGGTGTATTTCAGCTCACAACACATTTAAACCAGCCAACATTTCATAAGCACTTCCCTAGCCTCAGGGCCTTAGTCAATAAAAGGCCAACTAGACCTGTGCATGCATGTTGCTACAGCTGTTACAAGGGTCCACGCTCCTGGAGAAGCAGGGCAGATGCTTGCTGCAGCCCCCTGCCCGAGCAGGTAGTCCAAAGGGCTGCTGTGGTCCAGCATCAGGTGAAGTCACCCATAAGGAATAGGTTTGGGTTTGGCTAGGCTGCAGGATCAGGTCTGTACGCACAAGACGTGGAGATGTGGCACTTAGAGACATGGTTTCGTGGTGGACTTGGCAGTGTTAGGTTTCCGGTTGGACCCCATGATCTTAAAGGTCTTTTCCAACCTAAATGATTCTCTGATTCTATGATCTACCTGGAGACATGCTTTGTGATGCCTCTGAAGATGATTAAAGACACACCCACCACTGTGTTATGAATCAGATGTGTTTATTCAGGAAAACACCCATGCCCCCAATATTTAAACTGCAATAATTAACACAGAACGATTTCATTTTACATGATATAATTATTTTGACATTTCATATGTGTCTATTGCTAAAGCCCCCAATGAACTGTCTCACAACACAGTCAGGTTTATACATGAAAAAAATACCCTTTAAATATAAAGGCTCTGCTATACTGCACACAATTCTGCTTGCCAGAGGCAAAAGTTCTGCTCTTCTACCACTGTCAAGCTTGAGGAACTTAGTTGAAGCCCCTGGAATTACATTCATATAAAGTATTAAAAAAATTAATAAAATTCTCATTTTTAAGCATTAAACTTATTCTTCCTCTAAAGCATAAGCTGTAGAAATACCTATTTTCAGATTGTCGCATATGCCAATATTCACTCACATCCTTGGGGTTAGAGCTTCTGTAGAGCTCATTTAACTGTTCAAACAGGTGGGGTTTTTTTCCAATTCTTCACACTTTGGTTTCCTTCCTTTTTTCACCTTTATTTTATATTTTATTTGCTTTTTCCCATCCATTTTTATGCAGAAATAGGGAGTGAAAAATAGAAGCAAAGAGAGGTAGAAGCAGAATAATAGAACAACAGTGAAACTAAAAATATGTAAACTGAAGGAATAAAAAAATGGTCAAATATTTACTAAACAGTATTTGATGAGAAAACAGTCACTTCAAAACCTAAGTACTGAATTGGTGCCTAATTCCAAAATGTTGCTCTCCCTCTATCAGTTCTGGACAAGTCCAAGCAATGGGTGCTGGTGGGAATGAAAATGACCTAAGCAGGCAAATCTTATTCTTTTGTGTCCATAAATCTAACAACTTGCTCAGCAGACATTTGTGTTTTATCTTACAAATGTATTCTGCTGGAGAGCTGTGGGCTTCCCGTAAGCCTCACACAGCCCCAAAGCACAGACAGCACTCTGTGGGAAGCTGTTGAAAGTGTCCATAAATTATCAGTAAAAAGTGTCTATAAGTTATAAATCTGCAGATTAAATAACCTTTTATTTATCTTTAATTAAATGAAGCTGTTGAGACCGAGGACACGGTGAAGACTCATGAAGCGATTGATGGTATCTTACATAGACAGCTAGTTTGGGTGTTCTGACTCACCTCCTGGAGGCTCTTGCTTCACACTGGCTATAGAGGGAAATGGGGATCCTAAATGCAGATGCTGTGGACATGGCTGAGGGGAAATGGTGTGCCAACACCACAGGATATGGCATCTCAGGAAAAACTGACGACTTTACCCATGGCGTACAACACTCTTGTCTTACAACACAGGAGGGTGGTTGCTGCCTGCAGCGAGCCCTTTGCAGCCCAGAGGGGATGCTGAGCGTGGAGGGGTTGAAGGCTCTGGCCCTGATGCAAATGTTGGGCTCTGGGGGCTCTCCACCTTCACTCTCCTTGGAGGCACCTGAATTTCAGAACGCGCTGTGCTGTCCTTCTTTGGTCTCTACCCTCCTCCACCCCAAATCTCAAAGCTCCTGGGATCAGTACTGAAAATAGAAGTCAGGAATTTAAACCACTTCAGCTGAGCTCCCCTGGCAGGTTGGGGCACTGCTGCAGAATGCACTCTTCCAAAACATTTTTCCAAGACTCTGTATCTTCACAGTCCATCATACTTTCTTGAAATTGAGCCTATTATAACCATAAAAAGCCGAGGCTGGAAGAGGTTTTGAGGTCACTGAGTGCAACTCCTGCTGTCACAAGTGTTGCTCGTCAGAATCTGCATGTTTACAGTTATTTCTCCTACAGGAGCTGCCTTTGCTTTGAGGTTTTCCCGTGCTATTCTCACCAAACACAAGTTGTATCACTTCCATTTTTTAAAGTCCTGTCAGTAAGGCTCAGTTAAGAGGTCCCAAAAAGCAAAGGCTTCTTATTTATTTTGCCTTTTGGTTGGTTATTTGTGTTGAGTGGTCCCTTTCTTATTTTAACTGCAGGATAGGGTGCTTGAAAACAAACAGAGCTGCTTGTAATTCTTGTATCTAATAGCGTTATGAAGAATAACAATATTTATTTAAGAGCATGAGCAGGTGTCTGAGACTTCTGCAGAATGCTCTTTGCTCTCCAAAGGAATTTGAGTGCGTAAGAGGAGTGCAGGAGTGCAGAAATTCAGTGCGCTATTGATCCAAGTGGGATCATAGGACTGCTGTGCTTTTTTAGGTAGCGCAAAGCCCCTGGTTGGCCCATGGCACAGTAAAGGATTTCTCTCTAAGTGACTGTGATATTTTCTCCCTCTGGAAATTGCTGAAGAAAATAAAATGAAACAAAACCAGAAGTGAAGTGAATGCAAAACTCCCAAGTCTCTCAATAAGCACTTGCATAGCCTTAATAATGAATTTGTGTCAGATAAACCATGACCCAATTTTTAGATCTGAGCTTTGAGGAGTTTGCATTCAGGCCAATTTCACAGGAGGTGAAGTCTAATTGCAATCCTGGATTCAAAGTCTTCACAGCCTCGGTGAAGTTTAGATCCAACTCTGTAATCTCTGATATTAAACTTGATCTGATTTTGGTTTGCTGCCCCCAGGAGAGCTTGGATGGAAGTATATTGCATTGACTTGACTTCTATTTAAGTCCCAATTAAAATTTTCTATAGCAATTAAAAACAGCGAGAATTAAGCCAATAATACACATCTTTTTCTATCAACCGAGATTATGAATAACGGCATACATATATTAATTCCCATAGATGCTTCTTAGCCAAGCAGAAGACAGTTTAAGAGCGCAACTTTTTCTGTGTCTGAGAAGGGCCAAGAAACCTCAACAGAGCAGGCTTGCTTGTGAGATTGCTGATGCTTCCTGTTTCTGGTCAAGTTAGCAACAGAGCATACGCACAGAAAGCCACACGTTTGCCACATCTGAGGGCAAGGGG
The DNA here is from genome assembly GCF_000699105.1 of Pygoscelis adeliae. Taxonomy (NCBI): domain Eukaryota; kingdom Metazoa; phylum Chordata; class Aves; order Sphenisciformes; family Spheniscidae; genus Pygoscelis; species Pygoscelis adeliae. The sequence goes on from NW_008823916.1 coordinate 234,799, forward strand.
AGGAATTTTCAAAATTTCTCCGTGACTTCAGTGCTGTCAGTAGTGCCCCCTTTCTCATGGACTGGGCTCTGTGGTGGGGAACCAGAGCAGGGTCTGTAGGTCTGAGGTGCTCCTCAGAAGAGTGAGGACCCTCCTGCAGAAAAGCTTGTCTGCTGCAGGCGGTGAAGCTGAGACCATGGGAACGGGTTGCTCCCCACAGTGCATTGCTGTTGCTGTTGCTGAAAGGACATGGCATTGTGCGAAGGGTCAGCCTGGACTTTGTTTTTAGTACAGGATTGTTGTCAAAATGGCCCGCTTCAAGAAACCAGGCAATAAGAGAAGGAAAAAGGATGAAAGAGTGAAGTGACTTGGAGTCTGCCGGAAAGCGTGGAGGCTGCTGCTTGGCTCAGGGCCTTGTTTCAGTGAAAGCTATTTAACATTTTTATAACTGATGGCAAAATTGCACACTATTAATGGGCTCTCTTTATGGCTATAATTTATTCTTATTTCTCAGAGGCAACAGAGTAGAGGCCAGATTGCTTTATCCTGTGATATTAAAAAGCCTGGGGCTGAGAAGCTTAGCACTGCTTTGTCGGGATTTTCTCCATCTGGCAAAACAATAGAATAAAATCATTCTATGCAGAGAGCTGCTTTATTTTTTTAAAGAATGGTCTTTCTCTTTCAATTCAAAGCCTTCAGGGAAAGTCAGGGGGAGGGGAATATGTGTGAGTAAATGCATATTTTCATTCATTAGCTGCCTTTTCTATATTCAGGAGCTATGATTCCTGACTACCAGACTTGCTTAAACTTCTCTGGGCATTAGTCATGTGTATAGAGGTGGAGGCAGATAGAGGTTAAAAACCCTATTCATAGAATCATAGAATCATAGAATCATTAAAGGTTGGAAGAGACCTCCAAGATCATCGAGTCCAACCATCAACCCAACAACACCATGCCCACTAAACCATGTCCCTAAGCGCCTCATCTCCCCGCCTTTTAAATACTTCCAGGGATGGTGACTCAACCACTTCCCTGGGCAGCCTGTTCCAATGTTTAACTACTCTTTCAGTAAAGAAATTATTCAGAGACATGAAAGATTTATAGGAGATCCCGGTGGAGGTTACAATGTCACAGTCAGGGTAAGCTGATTCTTATAAAAATAAATTTATTTTCTTTAAGGGGAAAAGAAAAAAAGAAACCCTGCATTTAGTTTTCTTTTTTCTTTTTTTTTTTCCCCAAACATTAATAGCAAAAGGATTTTTTGTTTTCATCAATGTTTATCAAAACAGAAAGTCGGTATCTCTAGCAATGAATCACATCAATTGCTCATGACCCTTTGAAAGTTTCTTGTGTATTTTGGAGTCACCTGGTCAATAGGATGAAACCTTACCAGTATGTACAATGAGTTTCTGGTGACACAACACAAATAGCAAATTGCTACTGTTAGGAGTATTTCAAGTGTGCTCATACAAACTAAGCTACATCAGTTGACAACATCAACTAAGCCTGAAAAATAAAACATTTACTGAGTTTCTGAAGCCAGAAATTAAATCTATGACTAAATGTTTTGATGTGAACAGTTCACTAAGCTCTAGTCATGTAAAGGAAAGAAGATACAGGTACGCAAGGGGAAAAAGTTGAATACCAATGAAAATAGACCTTAGTAGGATCTCAGGGGTGAAGGAAAAAGAGGAAAGAGCGAACTGGTACCAGCTTTTGTAACTTTTTGGTCCCTTCCCTCCCCACACTGTAAGAATTACATTTCAAGTAAATGCCTGTGTTACTGTAATTCATAGAATAAGAGGGCCTGAGATTACTCTTTTATCCTTCATTGTCTAAGCTATCTGCTAAGCCAAAGAAGCTCAGACAACATCTATCCTCTGGACTGGCCAAAAACCACAGCTCTCAGCTCAGGGCCAGGTCTGAAATTGTCTTTGGGAAAGTCTGGACCTCAGATCTAAATCTTGGACTTTCAGAAAGTGCAGGCGTTAGATGTGTATTTACATACCAGTGTGGTCTGGTGTCACGCAGGGTACTGTCAGGCAGGACAGGATTCGAAGAAAATGTACTGTTATGTGTCTAGATTTGCAACTAGATTACTGTTTTAATATTTGTTATGAAAAGTTCTAGAAACCCCAAGTCAGAACAGAGGCTGAGCACTGTGCATATACAAAGTCTCTGCCCCAGAGAGCTTAACATTTAAATAGAAAAGATGGATAAATAGTGAAAAGGAAGACACTTGGAAGTAAATTGCATAAAGTCCATAGCAGAATGCAGCACAGAAATATTCTGTAAGTCCCAAATCTCCTATGTCCTGTCCCGGAATTTTAGCTACCAGCCTGAGAGTCAATAATTTCATCATTTTTTATTTCATATGATCTATCAATAAACCTACTCCAGAGCTGTGGTTGCATGCTCCAGTTGTAAAGGAAGTCGTAATTAAAAGCTTTGACTGTTAGTTTTTTGGAAAGATCACGTCAAAATACTACTCCATAAAATTCAGTGAAAAAGATTTCCCCATCTCCTGAACATAGGCACCTTGCCAGCGGTCCGTTAGCTAAAAAGTCTAGATATTGCTTATTCTTCCCACAATCTAGTTACATTTTAATCTGTGTTTACCTAGTATTGTTTTGATGAACTGTTGGCAAATCTGTGGGTTGTATGCTGGATAGTCCAACAACAATCCTACCCTGAGCCAAACCAGAGCAATCTGTCAGGTGTGGGTCTTGCAGTGTTTTAGGTTTTGTTCGGGGACACTCACACAAACTTCCTTGTTGACCCTAGCGATGAGGTAAGATAGGAAATTTAAAACAAGGTGTTGCCTAGTAAAAGCAGGCTACTGTTGTTCAGAGAAAAGTAAGTCTGGGCAGCAGTGGAAAGTCAGAGAGCTGCTCACATTTCATCGCTGTACCTCAAGACCCCAAGAACATTTTCATTGGGAAGAGAAATTTCATTCAAGAATTTAGGATGATTAAGTGTTACTGATATTCGGTCCTTCACATCCAGGTACGTCAAATGGAGCAGGAACAAGGTCTTAAAAGTCTTTTCTTGGCACGTTTCTGACGCGCACCATGTGGATAATGTTTGCCTGTTGACTTTGTCATTCACAAGGAACTCTATCTTGAGGTCGGTGGGACTGTTTGAACAGTTGGGAAAGTGAAAGTTCAAGTGGCAATAGATCAAGTAGAGGCCTTGTTTCTGTATCACCAGCTCTTCGCTCTTGCACTGAATGTCTTCACAAATACCCTTCTCGACCAAGCTCAGTTTTGAACTGTTTACTGGATTGGACACTAGAAAGGAAAGCAAACACATTTTAAAATGAGCTGCTGAGCTCTAGTGACCTGAATTCAGCCTTATGTGACTTGCAGCAGTGTATCTCCTGGTAAATGGAGATACCTGTGCAGTGGTTTTCCTGCAGGAAGCTCCAAGAAAAGGCCCTGGCCAGGTGGCTGGAAGTTCACCCATGGAAATGGGGTGTTAAAAAGTTCCAAGGACTTACACAGCCTTTGGGAAACCCAAGACAGGGAGATGCAGTGAAAATGGCCTTCTGCAATATTTAAAGGGAAATAATGGAGATGATTCATGTGTTTGTGTGCAGAAGGTCCATTTATTTTTTTCTTATCAAGTTAAAAAAAAAAGTTTGTGTGATCAGATAGGGGGTTGAGCAAACACACCCACATTTCAGGTAAAGCTAAGGATATCTTTCCTATGAAGTGCCCACTAAAACCGGTTTGGTTAACATGAACAGCCTGCTCTTCAGCCAGCTCTGCAATCTCTCTTTGCCAACTCTTGCCCTCGACTGGGCTCCCCACTGACCTCTCATGTATGCAGCGGCTCTCTTGGTCGGGACATTCTGTAGGATTCTTAAATAGTCTTCGGAGGTGTTCCCTGAAGGAAACAACAGATTAAGTGACCACTCCTGATTTTTTTTTTTTACTGTAAAATGCTGTCAGCATTTGGCACCTCATTTATTTGCTATAACTGCATTATGGACAAACTCCACAGCAGCAGCTCCAAAGCGACAAGCAGCATGTAGGAGAGATTAATCTTACTCCTTGGCTGATAATATCTGATCTGCACAGGGAACTCATAGCATTGTAACTCGATTAGTAAATTTATAACAGTCTAAAGCTCTGGTAGATTATAGCCATCAGTCCAAAAAACTGTACCATTCTCCTTCTTACAAACAGAAATTAAGTGCAGGTAAGCTTAATTTAATCAAATTATTTGTAAGGTGCAATGGCAGAAAGCAGCTTTTAAACATTTAGCTGGAACATACTTCTGAAAATGGCTCTTTAGGTGCTTTTGAAACGTTGCTCTGTTCTCTCACGGCTAAAATGTGGCTGTGGCCAGGACTTGGGGGGAGGGTGTTGGTTGTTCAGACCCGAAAGCTGCCAGCTAGAGGAGCCGCGACAGCGTTGCTCCTGCGTGCGCTCCTTCCTACATAGCCGTAACGGCAGGGCAGGGGCACGCACCCCGCCA
>NW_008823916.1:239543-248782 GCF_000699105.1 Pygoscelis adeliae
GCATCCCGGACCCTGCATCCCGGCACCGCCTCCCGGGACGGCATCCCGGACCCTGCATCTCGGCGCCGCATCCCAGTATCCCAGCTCCTGCATCCCGGACCCTGCACCCCACCGCTTCCCTTTGCATTTCACCTCCTTTCCGGCCACATTTCACCTTCCTCTGTGCAAGCTTTTCCTCCTCTCACCTTACCAGGCATTCAGTGAATGGCAGTGATTATTCCTCTTTTATTTTGTGATCATACAGAACAGAGTTTCATCTGTGCAGCCCACAGGCATATAGATACACAGACAAGATATAGATTTGGGAAAGTAGTGTATGTCCCAGTGGCTGCAACCAGACAAGTGGATGGTTCTTTCTCATCGCATTGACTCCCCTTCTTTACATCTCCTGGCCCTGCTGCAGCTGTGGAGGGGATGTGCATAGGAGCTCAGATGGGAGATTGGGAATTTCCTGCGTTTTATTCTACAGCTGAATACCAGGAATAAAGTATGAAGGAGTTTCAGTAAAGCCTTACCAAATTATGCTCCCCTCTCCCAGGGTACACAAATCACCGAAGTGTTCCTGTGACTCAGTTTATAAAATTGGTACAAGAAGTCACCCACCCTCCAAAGGTCTCTGGAGGACCGGTTAGTAGACAGACCTAAGTTCTACTAAATCCTGATGCTGCTACTCCATGACATCAGATGACATTTTTCTTCTTCCTTACATGAACAAGAAGGAGTCTACTAAATGCAGAGTGAGACAAGGATCCTAAGTTTCATAGGATTCCTGAAACTAAGGGTACAAAAAAGAGATTCAAATCTCCGGACCCTTGCAGTATCTGCATGGCCTGATTTCTAAAAGGTACTTGGTCAGGAGCATAGATAAATCAGGAAGAAGCTGGTCCCACGCACAAGTACCTCTGATTGGTGACATTGCACCCTTTGCACTCACTATTGGAGAGGGAGGCTGTGGGTATCTTGAAAGAATTGCAGTCTTTCTCTGATTTCAGCAGTTGAAACACTTTTGAGGGAAGCAGGTGCTCACTGCGCTCCAAGAATGAGTAAGACGGGTATCAAAGTCCCTTGACTGCACTGGAAATCCCCAAAGAAAAACCAAAGCCTAATTTTCTGATGTTAGTCACGTCAATATAGTGTTTTAGCGAGTGCACAGACACTACAGAGATGTGGAGATATGGAATAGGATAGAAGAAACCCCTTTATTTCAAACTAATGCTGTTACAATGGTAGCAACAGCCTCTGGTAATGCACAGTCAGCGCCCTGGGCCCACTCGCATTACAAGTGTCCTGCAAGAAGGGAAGAGTGTTTTTACAGAAAGTTGGTGGCATTTAGGGGGTTTACCTATAAAGTGGAAAATCCCCTGCTGCTCAAGCAGACTTTGGAAGCTGCAGCCTTGCAACATCTGCTAAGCAAGCAAGGTGCTGTGCCTGCACACAAACAGCCTGGTGCTGCCAGGAGCCCAATCAGTTATGAGCTGTCGCACGATATTCATGGCATCTCTCAAGATCTACCCTCACTGATCTAGCTGCACTTTGCATTTCCAAAGCTGTACTTACATTTATTGATGTCAGCAAGTTTTGTGTGTGTGTGTGTGTGTGTTTAAAACATTTATTTGGTGACATCAGCTGTGTTTCTGAGAAGGCAAGTTATGGAAAAAAAAATGTTTAATAGAGACATTTCCGGTTCTTGCTGTGCTGAGGCAGCTTATATCTGTTTTCTAGTTTTATTTCTCAAGTTAATTCTTTTACCTGAAACATTTCAGTGCAAGCCAGGAGAGACTGAAATTACTAGAGTTTCAGGACTGATCGATGGATATGTTCAATCACATCACCTAATTGGCTTCGCACTAGTAACAGTGTAAATCAGAAGTAATCCCACTGAAGTCAATAGGATTATATGAGCTTAAAAATACTGTGAGAAGGAGGAAAAGCAAAGCCACATTTGGGACTAAGTACCAAAGAGACCACACTGGTTTCATTGTCCTCTGTGATGCACAGATGCTGTAGATCAGGCTGCTTGAAGGAAGCCTGCTGATAAGGAAGGAGTCTTAGTAAGAAGCCATATTTTGTCCTAAAGAAGCTATCAGGAGATAATTAACTTTTGTCGTCCTGACCCCTTTTAACATAGGATGAGCATCCAGAGGGCACAGCCATGAGGAAAAGGGTCAGACTATTTCCACGAGCTTAATGCAGCTTTTGCCCACCGAGCCAAAGGGTACATGCTGCAGGACTGTGAAATGGGACTCAGTGGAGCTGTGGCCTCACTGGCATTCCCATGATTTCCACCTGTGGTGCAAAATGGAAAGAGTCTCATCAAAACACAGCAGGACCTAAAGAGGCTGTGTCTGCCAGCCAGGAGGAACCCAAGGGCTGTGAGACATGTGGATATATGGGCTGCTGCCAGCCAGGTCTGCGGAGATGTGACTCTGCCTGGGGAACTCTCTTCACTGCTGCCTGCCTCAGTTTCCCCACATCTGAGATGGATATAATGGGAGCACGGGCAAAGGGCAGTGAAACCAAGAGCTGAAAGTGGCATGCCAGAGTGCAAAGTGTTGCTGCCCAGACGTGGAAAGCCCCTTAAATGGGGTTTTGAGGGCTTGTCCTAGCACCAGTCACCTCTCACAGTGATATTCCTCTGCAGTGCATATGGCATTACAACTAGCTGGAGGCTGAGTGTGGACAGGCACAAGAGGAGGTCAAAAACCTGAACTTCTTTTATGAGGTGAAGTAGTACGGGCAAGCAACAAACAGCTTTCAATTCCTCTGTACACCCCACCAATTTAAGTGCTTATAAAGTCAGGCAGGGTGATTTCATACATCTCTGTCAGTGTGCTAGAGTTAGCAGAACTTGCCTAATTTTATTTCTCAGCAGCCACCATCTGAAGTCCCCGTAGCTATCTTTAACTCCCTCCTTCCAGTTAAGTGTCCTGCAAACAGCTGCCGGCTGGCGCTGATGGACTGTCCCAGCTGAGTGATGCTGCGACAAGTGCCAGCTGGGTCATGTCCTCTCCTGGGCTCAGTGGCAGAGCTGGGCTCTGTTCAGGCTGGTCACATGTGCACCAAGTGCCTTTGGTCCTCAAGAGCCCAAGGACTGTCACTCTGGTTCTGTGCATTGAAAAGGAACTGAACTCATCTGGCAATTTAACCTCCTTCCAAAAATATAAACTTTAGAAGTATCCCTTTCTTTCCTCCAAATTTAGAAGGAGCCGCTTATGGACTCCTCATCACTGCACAGGTGACTACTGCAACACTTGTAGAGTTCAAGGCCAAAACTATTCAAGTCTCTAGCCTGCTCATCAGTATAGCATAGGTCACATAATTCCATGAGCTATTCATATATATACACACACATATATTAATCTATAACTTGCGTTTTAAGTATTGGAGAGACAGAAGACCTAACACAGCATTTTGTAGCAATACTGATCATCTCATTATTAATTAAATAAGCAACCAGCCCCCATTATGACTAACTGGAATCTGTCTAGCTGCAGTTTCCTCCGGATGCTTGCCTAGGAGGATGCCTGTGAGTTCTTTCTAGCATTTGCAAGCCCAGGCTTGCCAAAATTTTTTTAACTGAGAAACACAGCCCATCTGCCCTGACCTCCCAAGAGCAGACAGAACCTTACACAGTTTTACATATATGCACACAAACACAGGCATGTACAGAAGCTGAAAAAAACAAAAATCTTTATGGTCTAAACGTGAGATATCCATTTCTGAAGAGCCCACCATCATGGGATTTGTGACTAACACCCCAGCAACTTCAGTAGTGTTCCACTGGGACAATTCCAGGCTGGAAGAGACCAGATTTAGTTGTAGAAGGCCAAACTGCACTCAGAGAGATTGCTGCAAACCTGGAAAGGCTTGTTTGCTTCTCTGGCTTCAGCCTGATTTACTCTAGGGTAGCAAGGATGTGAATGTCACCTGTATTATCTTAAGTTCTTGGAGCCAGATTTTTGTTTGGGAACCTATTTCCCATTGAAACTGTGAATGGGGTGCTGGATTTCCTTTTCTGGTCTGTCCATCAACTGCTAATGGATCTTACTGCCAGACAAAAATACGTATAAATAGTGTGTGTGTGTGTGTGCGCGCATATGTATCTGCAGGTTTTTCCTTCTGTAAATGAGAACAGATTTGCTATCATGTCTTTGTAGTTCAAAATAACACGAAAAGCCATCAGTCCAGGATTACAACCTTTATAGGGAAACGAGGCTCGGAGAGGACAGCGAGGAGATGATGAGGGCTGAACTTCTCCAGATGTTGGCAGGTCATACATTTCTCTGTGACTTAGTTTCCCTCTAAAAAATGAACCTAACAATAATACCTCTCTGGCCCATATTAATATATGATTTGATATTTATGAAATGTGGATGAGTTTCTGCAGAGAAATAGTTCCACAGAAAGAATATTTCACAAACATTTAGTTCATGATGAATTTAATTCTTTCCCCCTGTTGCTCAGGTACTCCACCGACAATAGCACAGAGGTTTTGAGGAGATTGATATCATTTTTCACACAAACATTTAATTAGGTGACATTGCGTCGCTCTCAGCTACTGCTTGTGGATTCCTGCAAACCCATCCGTTGAGGACTGACAGCTGAGTCAGGAACATAAACCTTCTATAAATCTGCTTTAGCGCCCGCTGGTCTTTAGCTAATAATAGAACATAATCTAATTGGAAATCTAAATGAAATCATCATGTTTTTCCTGCTTTAATATCGCAAAATTAATTCAGAGATGTAGCTGTGTCTGGACCACTGTCCATTTGCATTACAATGCAGTCTCTGCCTGAGTGAACCCCAGCTGCTCCCACTAGCACAGTCCTGCATCCCCCACTAGCATCTCTGAGATGTTTTGCACAAGCAGGTACCAACACAGGGCTGGAGCAAGGCTGAGCACCCAGCCGGCAACTTGGCAATGCTCATTTTTTACTTGCTTGCCCCTTTTTACAACGCAGGGCTTCGAAGCCCCGTTGTGAACAAGGTGGGTACAAAATACATCCAAATTACACTACAAACATCTGGGCTGCCTGAGAGGCAGACACGGAATCAAATCTAAATCCACAGCAACTTCAGCCTCACCACAGTCCCCATTCTGAAATGTTTCTTACGTTTCTGTTTCTTGCTGCTCTGCAGCTGCTGGATGGGACCTTGCAGCTCTCACTGCAACTCCCTACTTAGAAGTCAGCAAGAGATGCCTGGCAGTGTATGACAGAACTCCCTGCCGAGGGGGTCTCAGTGAATTACCCCCTGGGATATATTAATCCATTAGCCCTGCTTTATGCATTTTAAGAGAAAAATAAGAGGCCGTTGTAATTGACTCACACTTTAGTGCTCTATTACCCTGCCAGACATACAATAGAGACTGATGGGCAACGAGGGGTAGGCTGATGATAGAGCACTTAGACCCATTGCAAACAGCTTTCAGCAACTCTTCCTGCCTTGTGGGGTTTCTCTATCATTCCCTCCTTTGTCTTTCACTAATGGCATCATCTCAGATTTAGCAGCAGAATTCAGAGCAAGAGGGTGCCTGTAATTGATATTGACCCAAAGACAGAAAGGTTTCTGGCTAATGAAACAGCACCTTGTGCATTCCTGGAGAGAGCGTGTTCCTCCTGCCTGGCACCTGCCAGTTTTGATGAGGAGAAAAAGCAATTAGCACAGGTTGCCTGATACAAAATCTAAAAAGAATATATATATATATATATTGCAATGCACTTTTGGATTAGTGAGACCTCTCCTCCATCCCCTGGCGATGCCAGTATTGCTCGTGCTTTGCTTTGAAATAATACTGATCTACAGATACAGTCTCTGTGGCTCCTCTTCTGTCAATCACTAGACTCCACACCAACAGCTTTCACTACCTCTTCCTACCTGGTGGTAAAACTCAGCCATGGAAACCAGCACAGTTCTGGTGACTTCTCTGAGGTTACGCTGATTTACAGGCGCGGAGGTTCTGCTCTGGGGCTGTACCATCTTGCAGCTGCTGGGGACTCTCCATCATCAACGGGGGACTGTGGGCAGCGAGGCTGTTGCTTTGCAGCCCATTAGGTTTCCAAAGGTCCTTTTTGGGCACGTTTTGGAATGCACTGGAGTGGGGCTGTGACGTGACTGTCCAAATGTCCTTACCCAAATCTGCCTTGTATGTTCAGACCCTGCTTTATTTCTGAGGAACTTCAGGTACAAAATAAAGCACTAGAAGACTTAAGAAAGACTTATAAAGACTTAAGAAGCTACTTAGGTTGATAGAGAGAAAGCAATATGTGCTTAGGATGTCCTAGGGACCTCCTAAGGTGAAAAGAAAATCCCTCCAGGTTACAGGAATTCTAAAACATAAAAAATGATGGTTAGGCAAGATGTGAAGTTCTCAGAAAGGACACAGTGACATGCAGGGACTACTTTGAGAACTATGGGCTATGAAACAAGCTCAATACGGAAGAGTTCCAGATTCAAAAATTATCCAGGATAGAGTATATGTTGCCCAAATGATGCATTGTCACCTGTGTGCAAAAACGCAGCTGCAGAAAAGATGGTTATGTGATTAGGACTCTTTGGACCTTGAATTTCAATTTCCCATTCTGCTATCCCTTCTAGATGAACACTGTGCTTCATTTTTCCCATCTATATAGTGGGAGGCAATGGTATCTCCTATCCTTCGGGACTGAGTACGAACTTGTATTTGCAAGAAGTCAAAATGCTTTGTGCTAAGGGCCCTCTAACCAGGGAGGCAATGTCAATGAAGTAAACAGTGCTCCTCCTGATTTACGCTAAGGAAAAGCAGAATCTTGGTACACTGCCTCTGCTAGTCTAGTTAGACAGTTTTTTCCTATTTTGGCCCCCCTGTGCTCATACTTTGCCTGTTTTAATTCCTTGCTCTGTGCCTCTTGCTGCTGTTCTCCATTTGTCCCTTCTAGACCTACCCCTTCCCTCCTCCCTTTTCCCCACAAACCAGTAGGAAACACATGACTACTCCAGGCCAGAGGAGTACAGGAGGAGTTTCAGTTGTTTTGAAATATATGCCAACACATTTGCACCCATGCTTTGTGAAGACGGGGATGCTACGCCCACATGTGCAAGAGCCAGCCCTTAAAATAAGACCTAATAGTCAGACTGATGTTTACATCCTCTGGCAAAAAGGCTCTTTTGCAAAGACACCTCAGGGCAGATTCAGACATACTTGTTATTTCCTCAGCCACGCGCTGGTTTCCGGAGGTACTGATTAATTTGAAAGCTTTCTTCTTCTTCTTCTTTTTTTTCTCCCCCACTACTGTGGCTTTCCACCAAGAAGAGACTTTGTGTGAAATGTTAAGATGTGCACAACTGGCTTATTTGTGACCCTGGGCAATATTTGCATTACAGATGAGACAAGTGGCATGTATAGTTAGTCTAGGTGTCTTACCTGTCCTGATAGGTTTTGCGATGCCCTCTGTGGCAGGATCAGCTGCCTGAAAGAGAAGCAAGAGAAGAGATGGTTATTCTGGGAGCATACTCATGTTCAAGTACAACCCTGCTTTAAAAGTGGATCTTAAAAGTTTCCACTGCATGCCATGAAGGCAATACACAGCCTGATGCACAGGGAGCCAGCGCCAGGCGCTACAGAGTGTGTGGCTCCTATAGAGCCTCACAGGTCAGTGAGGGATTGCTGTGGAGCAAACAGCTCCGGCAAGCTCTCTGCACTCATCCGGATATCATCCTTAGTCATCCCTCGTCACTGCCTTTTTTTTTCTAATGCAGAAAATCTACATTTCTGAGACAGCCAGCAATTCTCTCAGTGCGGTAAGAAATGTGTATGGTTTTTGTTGGGACTGTTTTGGAAGAACAAGCCCTGAAAACCTCACTCTGTGGCTTGAAAAGCTTGGAGATAGTAGGACAGAGTGGGACTGGACACCCTTGAGAGCCAGTGTCCGTCCCTGGGAAGCCAGTAGCTAGATGAAAATAAAAGCTGTAGAGCCTCAACACAGGTCTGAGAGTGACAGAGTTGACCTGCTTCACCTCTGCTCCTTCTTCTTCCTGGGATGTAAACCCAAGGGTCAAAATGGCATGGGAAATTGTCCTCAATCAGCATGGCCTGAGAACTTCTCAGGAAACATGCTTTAAGTGTGAAATATGGTAGGCTTCATCTGTGGTCTTGCTTCTGTTTTATCACACCTCTCTGCCATCCAAACATACAATCTTGAAGCCTGTGTTTTCTCGCATATAACTTCCACACAAGTAAAGTCACTGACAGCTCATAAACGTCCGTCAGTGCCCTTGAGGAGCAAACAAATTCTCCCAACAGCCGAGGAAAGATACTGAGAGTGCCTCAGTGCTTGGAACTATGTGTCACGTCCCTTCACTCACACGCACTGGGCAGTCCCACAGTGATTTCAGTAGCAGGGAGCGGGTTTTGCTCAGGCTAGCCTAAACCACCTCCTCTCATCTGGGCTAATTGTGCAGGCTAACCAGGCCAGGCCCAATTTAGCATAGAATCATAGAATATCTGAAGTTGGAAGAGACCCATAAGGATCATTGAGTCCAATTCCCTGCTCCTCGCAGGACTACCTAAAACTAAACTCTATGACTGAGAGCATCGTCCAGATGCTCCTTGAACTCTGGCAGGCTTGGTGCCGTGACCATTTCCCTGGGGATCCTGTTCCAGTGACCGACCAGGATGTCCAAGAAGAAGAAAGTTGAGAAGCTGGTACCAGCTTTAGCAGAACATCTAATATCTCCTGGGAGAAATGAGGCACACCATGCATGTGGTGGGAGACAGCTTCATCCATAGTAGTCATAAAACATAAGCACTTTATTTTTGTGTGTAAATAGGATAACATGTGGTGTGGGGAGAAGGAATATGGTTGGACAGTGAGAAAAATCACGTTATGTCTGTTTGTGATACTTAATGTTCTAGTTTTAAATGTTTAAGAATACTTTTAATTAGACTTTGGCCTAACGTGACCATGTTTTCAACCATGGCTAAAGTGGAGAGCTGCATCTGGTCCCAGCAAAGCAATGTTATCCTTTGGTCTAATGCTAAAATGCTGTGTCCCGCAGACAGAGATGGCATAGGTGCTTCATAATTTGGGTATCTGTAATATATGATTTGTTCATTTTCTCTCCCCACACCTGTGTAACACAGGGGAGAAATTATCTGTTGAGACAGTATTTCTCCTAGCTGTACAGGAAGGCTGCTGGGTTAGGAGAAGAATGGGAACCTAGAGCTGTAGTTTGAAAAAACAGGCATTTGAAAGCTTTTT
>NW_008823916.1:248803-259707 GCF_000699105.1 Pygoscelis adeliae
TCCTCCCTTGCAAACTCTCATGGATCCTATGCACACATATCACCAAATGTGGGACTGAGAACAGTCTTGGCTGAAAATGCTCCCAAGGACCATCTGCCAGAGCCTCTCAGCTCCTGTCTTGGACCCTTGCACTGGGCTGTCCCTCTCACGTGCACTCAGGGCGCAGGGAAGCATTACTTTTCAATGCCATTTATGAGCATTTCTGCCATCTGCAGAGAATTAAAGGCGTTTTTGCATGAGAGTAAAGGGATGCTCTGTCCCTAGCTAGATTATGCTAAATGAAATCAGACAGCAGATCCACTGCTGCCTGTAGAGAAGTGTTTGGTAAAGTGATCGAGACATTACGATCAGTGAGGTGTTCACCTTGCAGCCCTCCCTCGGAGATGGTGTGCAGGACAAGGCTGATGGCTCACAGCTTGCTTTGTAGTCAGGGCAACAGAAACAAGATTAAAATGTACTAATGTATTGTGTTCTCACCTGGGAAGTCTCCCAGTGGGTGAAAACAGCAGATAGTAATGCAATTTATTTTAGTGACAATTGAGTAGATATTCAAATAAAACTTTAGAGTTTGCTTTGAAATATTAGTGACATTACTTCTTTCTTTCCTAACAGCAAAAATATTGCATGCAATGCTGTAATTTGGAATGCAAAGAGGCATGCAGTAGGAGTCCAAAGAGATTAAATCCTACAGTGCCAGCTCAGGAAGAGTTCATGACAATGAATTTCACCCTGTCTGGAGTGATCTGGGTGCTGATGATGAAGGATCTCAGTCTTTACTCAGCAAGCAGAATAATTTGAGTTTGCTTCATTGGAGAAAATGATAATCAGGTGCCAGTGAAAGTAATTTCTTTCTTCTTTCCCTTAATCATTTTACAAGAAATTTTCCCAAGCTGAGACAGACTGGTGCTGTGAGAGGGTCATTCTAATGTCCTGTGTCAGAACTGTGAATTTTCATTTAACCAGAGGTCTCTGAAGTGTGTACCCGCCTCTAGAAAGTCCAAGAAAACACACCCTGAAACCACAGTCCCCCAGAAACTGGCCTGGGGTGAGCTTAAGTAGGTCCAGGGCTCTTCCAAGAGGATGTCCGTACAGCAGCTCTGTGGGGACAAGCTCTTTGGACTGCTGTCCTCGGAGGAAGATTTGCAATTTGAAAAAAAGCCTCAAGGCTCTGCCATGTTTCTGCTCAGCCTCAAACCATCCTTACCTGTCTCTGGCTGAGGGGGAAGGAAGGCAGTGGCACTTTAGTAGGTGGCCCTGAGTTGCCAAGAGGCAAAGGTAGAAACTAGATGTGAAAACTCCAGAGAGCAGAGTGCCGTCCTCACAGCTGATCTGATATTGAGCATCACAGGAAACAGAGCCCCGTGTGAAACTAAGTTTTTCCAGTACTGCCGATGCCTATTAAAGTGACACCTCTAGACAGCAGGTGACTGTCACTGTACAGAATACCAATAGCAAGAGTTGGAACAGCGCAGTTTTCTTCTAAAATGCCTCAGTGGTTTTCCTGTGGTGTTCAACAAGTGGGAAATCTGCTTTCAGGGGCAATTTTCAGTGGTGGTTTGGTTTTTTTTTTTTCTTTTAATTTTTGTCAGGGTTGTCCACCAGAGGGGGCGAATAGGCACCGATCGGGGCAGCCCGTGGCAAGGTTATTTTTAAGTAGACATAAATCACCAAATAGATAGAGCAGGAACATGCTAGGTGCTGAAGGAGCAATTTCTGGTTATGGCAGTCCCACTGCTAAACGAGTTTTACATTTTTGACTCCAGCAGCCTTGAAGACTAGATCAGCAAATATAAATATCTGCACTGACTCTTAGCATTTGCCACACTGGTGCGTTAACTCTGCTGAAAAGATTTACCCACACAGTTTGGAGGTTAAAAATGTGAAGTCTACAAAATCCAGAGCAGTGATGGACCATCCCAGATTATGGACTTCGGACATTCACACAGAATTTTTTCATAGAGGTAGGTGGCCTAGGTGCCTGATACAGCATACGTTGCAGTACAGCATAAGATTTGCTAGGGTCTGTGTGTCTTAAAATTACATTTGTCTAGTCCTTTCTGTCTCATAGTCTTTCACTGGTTTTACATTTATCTCTACATACATAAATATCTACATAGATTTGTATATATACATATGACCAGCAGCAGTGAAGTGCAGCAGAGGTTTTAGCACTCTTATAACAGTGTTAAGAAGAAAAATGAAGGCTACCGACTGTCCTTATTCCAGAGAAAAATAAAGACAGCTGTGAAAGATCAAGACAAGTGAATGGCCTGAAGCCAAGGGTTTCTGCAGGTGAAAGCTGAAGAAATGAACGGACTTCAGCACTGCACATAGTTCCAAAAAATGCAGTTTAGTTCCAAAAAATGACACTTCCCAGGTCTGACACTAATGTGCTGTGCCACCCTTCTTGAAAACAAGGTGTAAAGGAAATTTCTTGGGGTATTGGGAAATGCAGGGCCGGGGGCGGGGGGGATATAATGTGTATTAGAAGTGCTGTTAGATTCAGAGAAGCAGCTTTGGAATCATAGTTGCTTTTTTGTTTTGGTCTTTCATGCTAGATTTCCCTTATTCAGAGCACCTAGATTTTGGGTGATGCAAATGCCTTGTTTCTACAAAGTTTTATTTTCCCTTTCCAATGCATCTTCCATCATCTTAAACTAGCCAAATGTAAATTCATCAAAAGGAAGACAAGCAGTCAACTTCCATGTACCTGCAATGGGACTAGGGGACTGTATGATCTGCTTGCCACCAGAAGCTTCCTCTTAATGCAGTGGTACCCGAGACACGGGTCACAATGCCTGCATTGTCCCTAAGACCCTCTAACACTCATTTGTACAGAGGAAAATAAAAATTTCTACCTCAGCTAAGCATAGGGAGGGCATGAAGTTGCCACCATTGCCCCTGTGGTCGAGGATCACTCACATAATCCAGCTGACAACATCTGGAGAGAAAACCAGATCATCTCAAGAGGCTGATCACACAAAATGTTGGTCCTCTCTTGAGAAGTTACAAAGAAAATAATTAAGCCAACTGTTGATGCTCTACTCCCTACAGCAACAGGATAATAGGACTCAATAGTCACAGGGGTCCAAGTACAAGAACTCCCCAGACCTCCTGTCCCGGAGCTGCTGAAGTCAATACTACAAGATGCTCAGTCCAGCCACAACTGTATTTACCAAAGGACTTTGTGCCTAGCCTTATGCTGACAGCGTGACCATGAGCTAAATTGTTTTTGGAGCAAGACCTGGAGTTTCCTGAGGGACCTGTCTCACAGGATCAACACTTGTTCCCTGGTCTGGAAATTCAAGACCAGTCATGGTTGAAGAATGACTATGCTGCTTCTGAACTGGGGGGTCTTTCAGCTCCTTGAGAACAAGAACAAAAGTTATGCTTTTACTGCCAAATTCCTCTCACAGCATAAAACTGCTACTCGAATTTGTTTGTGTTTCTCACACACCTCAGCTTCCTACTTTCTCCTTCAGCCAAGCTCGTTTCCAAAGCAGCTGTAATAATGTCATTACTCTTTTGAATGAAAACCTTGACTCTTTCAGTAATATTGTTCCTCTGGCAAGCAGTGTAACTGCATTTATCCTGATGGAGAGGTAATTTAATGCTTACTTTCATAATAAGTACAAATGAAAGCCTCATTATATAGGAAAGCTGTGGCAATTCTGTAATTACCCAGGCTGTTATTTTAAAGATCACCCTTAATGTCCCACTATTTATCACTTGAAAACCCCCATGTCTCATTCTAACTGTGCCCAAACTCCTTCTCTTTTGGAAGAACGCTGATTTCAGGTAAATGACTCCTCCCTGGTACAACTTAAAGACGTATCAGTCAAGCCTTCATGGTTTAATTTCTGGGTAATGTGCATACACAGGCACACAGATTGCCCAGGGTAAATTTAGTAAGAGAAAATATTGAGCTGAAAGATCATATTTTGTTTTCCATGGCCAAATTCCTCCAACAGCCCTGCGCTGGTGCTTTCATTCTATGAATAGTAGTGGAGGTACTTCAGCACTTATATTTTTGCAATAAGATTTCAAAGCCTGTGAAGCTTCTAACCTGTCATTTTACCTCTGTAAAGTCCATGGCAACATTCCTGATAAGATTAGAAATGCACTTTTTGTAATTATCACCACCTGTACCTCTGCCCTGGCTGTAACTGTCTCACTGATTCCCCATTCAACCCCAGATCCACTTGAGAGCAATCCTCTTTATTTTAAGAAGGAGAAAATGTCTGTAGGCAGAGAGAACAGCTGTTTTTGTCAGACCTTGGCTCACTTATATCCTTCAATCATCCTTGCTATAACTCTACTTTTTCATTAAAAATCACACCCAAGAACAGGACTGACAAAAAAAGAGAGGGACAGTGAGCTACTTTGCCCCCATCCAGTGCTCTGGGTAGTTCGAGAGCTCTGCTTCACCACATCACGGTGCATCCCAGCAGACAGCACCGCACAGTGTCACACATAGAGATGTCTCGTGTTATGTCCATTACTAAAATTTATCAATATTTTGGAGGAACACATGTAGACCCTACCAGACCAGACCATCTTGGACAGCGGTCACTCTTTGTAG
Organism: Pygoscelis adeliae; assembly: GCF_000699105.1. Classification (NCBI taxonomy): domain Eukaryota; kingdom Metazoa; phylum Chordata; class Aves; order Sphenisciformes; family Spheniscidae; genus Pygoscelis; species Pygoscelis adeliae. Next base: position 253,386 of record NW_008823916.1, read on the forward strand.
AAGCGACAGGAGACACATAGAAAACCAGGTAACAGACACTGAGGCACTGATCTATCTTCTCTCCACCTCTCCTCCTAACTAGGCAGGACAGAGGGTGGTTTGCATCTTGGATTATGAGCTTTCCACTTCCATTTACAGAGTAGCAATTGAGTGCTAGAAGTTAAGGCTGCCTACAGAGAAGGGTTTATTTTTTGGAAAGTTCTTTTCTCTCCCTCTATGTTTCATCTTTCTCTCCCCTAATTCATGTGTGTGCATTTATAACAGGAGGCAGCGACTGATTTTGTGGCCACAGGATAATTTTTGGGAAGCAGTATGTTAAAAAAAAAAAAAAAAGAAAGAAAAAGCCAATGAATAAAGTAAGAAATTGCTTACCGTCCTCTGAACGACTAAGACCATGATGGTGGCTAACGCAAAGATGAGTAACGCAACAAGGGTAGCAATGATGAAATACAAATATGTTTTGTTAGTGGCTCCAAGCCTCCTTGAAACGGTGTCTTCATTCACATGCATGGCTGATTCATGAGAGTCCTTCACCTGAAAAAGTGTTTGCTCTTGTGCCGAGCACTTTCTTATATAGCTCTCAGGGTACTGCTCTGTATCTCCCCTTGATCAGGTTCAAGTTGCAGCCGATCTCTGTTCCTGGCAGGATTTTCCCCCTTCATCCTGGCTCATGTGATCTGGAAAAAAAACTTCATCACTTGTAGTACAAAGAAAGAGGGACCTGGGGGCGTGAAGCAGGACGCAGCTGTGAAGAGGGGAAGGAGCTTCATGTTCTTGATCAGGGATTTCGCGACAGCAGTCTTGTATGCTGCATCGGAGGTTTCTGATGTCAGAAGGTGAATAGTTACCAAGATCAGTTGTTGTCCTCCCCCACCACCACCCACCCCCGTCACTGGCTTTCTGTGAAACGGAGAGCTATGCAAATTCTGTTTCATTTTGTACTCAGTGCAGCTACAGTTCAGTAGAGTAAATCACCCCGGAGCTCTGCCTTTCTGTTGCACAGAGCAACCCCTTCTTATTCCCAGTAGCGTCCCAGACTGCGATCTCCAGAGCTAGTTCATTCATTCAGAGATGAACTAGGCTTTGAGTTGGGTGGCTGTAGCTCCTGCCTGTGAAGGTCCAGAGATGTTGGGTGAAATTTTCATTTAAATATTTCATAGAAATGTGCCAGGAAGACATCTTTGACAAAGGATACAAGTTCTAGGCAGACGCATAGAAAGAAAACAGTCACACCAAAGTTGCTGAAAGCATGATGTTAGTATGTGCCCACAGAGGGTGTTTGTATTCACCTTCCTGCCCTGGCTTATTTGCAGCTAGTGAATTAATGCTCGTTTCTATCCTGTCCACAAGCCTCTCCTCTGCCCTAGTCTGGGACTATCACCCAGCCATGGGGTTTCTCATGGAACCTAAATGAGATTTCTTCAACTGGAAATATTCCTACTTCATTCCAGTGTGAAAGGATCAGCCACTCCTAACCCTGCATTTTTTATGTGAGATGACTCCTTGCTTTCTGGCCAGTCCAGCTCTGAAGACACTTGGGTGTTTCTGAAAATTCTCACAGTTAGATGCATCTCCTCTTTTGATTCATATCAATGCAAGGCAGTTAACTTGTGTAACGTGATCAAAATGACTAGGAGTATTATTTGTCTCAGCTATTCCAGGTTCGGTGATACAAGAACATCAGAGAGGCCAAACAGCATCTTATCAATGGTCCCTCTAGCTCAACATCTTTCCTTCAGTAGAGAGCAACAAGATATGTCTTGGGAAGAATATCAGAACACAAAAAGCAGGTAGAGTTATTTATTGAGTTTAATTCGTAGGTTTCCTCTGATTTGGGCTTGTGGGACTCCCAAACCAGAAGTAATACCATTCTATTTTAATCCAATTCTTCTTTACACCCCTGACATTGAAGGATCTTGGCATCTTACTATTATTACTACTATCTTTTAATAAAATCACTAGAGCACAGCACTACAAAAGCTTCTATAGATTTCCAAAATAGTGTTTTTCAGAGCATCTCTTATCGCCGTGGAAACAGGCACAATCTATTTTAATCAGAGACAAAGGGAAGCAGCCTCCTCTCCTTAAGGATGAGACAATAGTGTAACACGCTTGGTCAGGGCTTCCTCAGGAAATCTGTCGCTCAAGCCTGACAGGGTGGATGAGATGGATCCTCACCTGCTGGGTCCCGCCTGGTCAATGCAAGACCTTGGACAGCCGCTAGCAGCAGTGGTTCTCACTCACCCTGGTTTGTACTGGAAATTAATCTTAATTTGCAAGGGAAAGATTTACAGAGTCTTGCCTGTGAAAGTTCATTTGACCCCTTAAAACAGTCGGTCCTGCACAGCAGCAAACCCACCTTTTGGGAAGCAGAACATGGAGGTCCCCTAACACCGCCATTGCTCCCCAACCCTCCTAGACAATGTGACAATTCTGAAATGCAGCAAAATCCAAAATACAAAGATCTTGCAGTGACTGGCAGCATCTACTATTCTTGAAAAGGTGCTTCAACACCTCTTGCTCATGGCTGAGCCGATACATACGTCAGCAAGGAAGAAGGTTTTCGAGAGAATGGTGGTGTAGTTTTAAGGATGTTGCATCATGCTTGGTGTCATGAGGAGGGCATGCTCCTCTGTGAGCTCTTAGGCTTTTGTGGTTGCACATAGATGTGCACAGTCAGCTCTTCAAGCTGTGAAACACTTGTGCAAAACTTATAAGTAGACAACCAGATAGTGTAGTGGTGATGACTACAAAAAAAAAAAGATATCAGTGAAGGCCAGTGAGAGAAAACAGGAGAAATTCATCCCCTGTGTAAACAAGTGCAATCCAGATTAAAGTTGGCCTGTTACTTTCTAAACTAAATTTCATTAACCCACTAGTACAGCATTGTAAACCCACAGAGTTTAGTGAGTTGGAAATGCTGAAATCTGCTGGGAAGGACACATTAATATATAGAAGCACAGAGCATCCACTCATGTAGTGATATCATGCTATACAGTGTTCCAGGACAGCAAAGGCAAACACCTAAGATTGCTCCAGGTAACAGCAGAATCTATGAATGATTCCCCTTTCGTGATGGGTGAAATATCTTGAAATGTAGAAGTAAAACACTGCTCAGCTAAGACAGCTATACTGTTAAGGCAGCCAGTAATTTTTAAACAGGATAACACTGCAGGATGAGTGGATACTTCAGTACCTTTGTCTTTGGCAGTAAATAAACCACCGCACCTCCTTGTTAAATAGGTGTTCTTGGGGTACTGTGGTTGTATATCCTGGCTTGTAGGTTGTGGTGCACTTTCAAACATAACTTTAGTGTAACGCTCTGTTACCCTCTAAGTTCCTAACAAAATCACTCTACAAACCCTATCACACTATCTGTCTGATTATGCCTGATTTCCAGAGCACAGTTTACTGCTTTCATGCCTTCTGACCAATGTTGCATCAATTCTCACAAGCTCCGGTTCAGGAGGCTAAACAGCAGGTGCTTGCCCTGTATTTGCATTGGCACGTGCTGCGTCCTCTGCAGCAAAGAGCTTTGCATAAAAGGGCAAAAAGAGAGAGAACAAGTGAACCACAAAGCCAGCAGTTGTAATTATTTCTTGGTAGAGTTTGCAAGTGGCTCTCTTTAGCAGAAAAATGCAAAATATCCCATCCCCTTGTTAATATTTTTTTATCTACTCCTCTGCTGAAAGGAAATAAACTTGCTAAGAACTGAAAACCCATCCATGTGGTCAATGGAAATTCACCCTTGACTGAAGTCTGTGAGAACTGAAAACGTTTCTGAAAGACATTAATGGCCAATTCTTCAAAGATGCCACTGAAATCCAGGGGTGTGAAGTGTATAGGTGCCTTTAGAAGTTTCTGGTTTTAACCTCAGTGAAAACCGGGTGCATTTCTCAGCAAAACCATCATTCATGTTTACACCCAAGTAGTTTGCTACCAGAACCTCGTCCTTAGCTTTTCAAGATCTAAGAGAGCTCAGAGAAGATGCAGCATAATGTATGTTTTATTATCCCGAGTGATTCCTAGTACCCTCCTAATTAACGATCTTAGATAGCAAAGATGCTATTGGGCTTCTTATCTTCAAAGAGAGACCCCTTTAAAGACAGAGTTAATTAACTTCAGCTGAGTTGCACCTGAGTGCACACATATAAACATGTAAGCACATGCGGGCACTTGTGAATCACTTGATATTGAAACGCAAGATCAGTGAATTGAGGTTACTGCAAAACGCCATTAGCACTCAAGTATGAATCACCTTGTTGTCAGCAGTTTTTAAGTTTCCTCCGATGAATCACTCTCTTGTATTGTACATCAGCATTATGTTTGTAGTCCATATCTCAGCCCGAACCAAGGGAGATGGGTGCCTGTTCCAGGGTTGACAAAGTTGTTGTTTGGGGTTTTTTAAATTATATTTATCAGAATCTGTGTCTATGGGAAGTGGTTGAGTCACCATCCCTGGAAGTATTTAAAAGACGTGTAGATGCGGCGCTTAGGGACATGGTTTAGTGGGCATGGTGGTGTTGGGTTGATGGTTGGACTCAATGATCTTAGAGGTCTTTTCCAACCTTAATGATTCTATGATTGTATTCATGTGATCCTGATCCGAAGGTTGGTCACAGAATGAAGTAAATGACACTCCAATATCACACACCTAACACTGTTATGATTATATTGTTGGCTATCACCATAAAACAGTCTTTTGAAGGAGATGCTGCGTATCTCTCATCCAAGCCTTCTGCTCCTGAAACTTATTGGAAGGTTTCCAGGAATAGCAATGTTCTTTTCTCATTTTGTTTCTCAAATAAAATTACTGAATAAAAATAGACATCAGACAGGAGGAAAATAAGAGAAAAAAAGAAAGATTAGAGCTGCTATTGTGCAGTATTATCTCCTTGAGAAGCTACATAGTGTTTATTCGTGCTGTGTAACTGTCTTCCTTGTTCAAAAGAATTATATCACTCAGCCTTGTAAGGCAATAGAAAAACAGGTATATTAAATTAGCTGAAAATTGACTATAGGGGGAAAAACACCTTTTTATACTGTAGGTGATATGCACCATCGATCTCTTTTGAAGTGCAGGTAGAAACCAGAGGCATTAGGATAGATAATAAAATGCAATAATAAAGCAGTACAAATGGAACAGTTATAACAGTGCAATAACTTCCACAGATTTGTTAGAGAGTGCATTTGCTCAGTAGGAGTTATTGTCTGCCCAAACAGTAACAGTCCCTCCCATGTGGCATCCTCCCCAAAGAAGGGAGCTCCCTGCTTTGCTGGAAAATCTTCGGTATCTTTCAGCAACATTTGCTGGTAAGAGTCAATCCAAGTGGAAAAGCTCTTTTCTCAGTACTAAACCCCTCTGTATTCTGATTAATGACTTGGGAGTAAGATGAAGAAGATAATGCATGAATTACAAAGCTGGAAGAAATGGGATAATTAATAACATAGCTTAAATTCAAAAAAATGCAGAGTTATTTAGAATGTGATTTTTCAGGCATGTCTAGAGATTTCAGATACCCAAAATTCCAGTTATTCTGTTACAAAACACTGGAAGGATATTCATTTCCAGCATGGTTCTCATCATTTCCTGAAAACCAGGGCATTTCTGTGTGATTCAAGCAGCATAATAAAAAACTGAGACGCCCAGAAGTATATTCAGACTCTGGTGCCTACTCTGGGGTTTAAATTCAAACGAAAGAGGATTGTATGACTTTGAAGTTCATTAAGAGAGAAAAAAAGGACATATACACTTGCTGGTCTGAGTATGGTTCTTAAAGTCTCTGGCCACACCTGAAAATCTTGGCCTGAGCAAATCCATACAGTGGTTTTGGGTCAGCAGGAGGAAGTTCTAATAAATGGATTTGGGTGGCAGGAAGAAATAACCTTAAGCACTGAAACCCACAGAAATGAAGGGAATGGCTCCATTTCATTGTGTTGGACGTTGGATGAGGTCTGCAGACAACACACTCGGACCACGTGTTGTATGAGGGGAAGTGGCACTGAAACCAGCTGTATGCAGATATACCCAGGGCTGGCGGAGAAATGCAGCACTGCGATCAAGACATCATAGAAAAGGATCTTACACTCAACGTGCCTAAGAGGTTCACAGATTTTAAGTCAGAAAAGGGCCTTTAGATCACATAATCTAACATGCTATTCAGGAAAAGGGCATACAGTTTTACCTGGAAAACCTGGAAAATAATAATGCTGATGAGCAAGGCAAAGAAACATCAGGTGGGGTCTGAGTTGTGGGACAGGATCAGACTTGAGCAGTGTTTTGTATCCGCATGTGGCCCTTCCACCCCACCTAAGGAAGAGC
>NW_008823916.1:259744-274574 GCF_000699105.1 Pygoscelis adeliae
ATGAACAATGGTTTCGGAAATGATGACAGTGCCTCTTAGATGGAAAGGGAAACTCAGGTGTCTTTGGAGACATAGATATAAGGGTCTAGGTTAGGAAAGGCATTGCTCTGGAAATGTTAGGCTGTAATAATAAGAATTTTCCTGTGTGTGAACATGAAACTTTCAGTAACTGGCCATGGTAAGGAGTGGAATCCTGAACTAAAGACTAGTTGGTCTGATTTATATCAAAAGCTACTATTTGTGTTCCCTGTGCATTAGAAGTGTGTTGAAAGCTTTTGATTGAAGAGAGATGAGTGATCTGGAGGTCAGATAGAAAATAATGAAACCGTCATAGGGACCACATCATCTCTGGTTAAACTTCACTAGAAGAGCAGAATTACATCATGACTGAATTTAGCTGGCAGTATAATGCATCCAGATTAGAAATAAAGACCACACGACAGGATGGCATTCTACATTTGACAGCTACTAAATCTCCCTGTGTCTTACAAAGAGGGAAATACACAGTCTGCTCAGCATGGCATTTGTACACTAAACCCTATCGGGAAATAATATGAGAACCAGCGAAAAGCCAAAGTTGCAACTAGATTGAAATGCAGTATATACATCACTGGAAGAGCAGGAATAGGTGAAAGTATATTTCTAATTCTGGCAAGTTGAAAGGCTTCAGTAGTTCACCTTTCTCAAAATAATAAAACTCCGTCACTCTTCTTCTCAGGGAAGAAACTGTGAAGTTGTTTATTTTTTCCATCCCTACCGTGCAAGGAAGGAAAGAGCTTGCAAAATTTCCACTGTAGCATATGTGATAGAGTTAGCTGCCTTAGGTACCAGAGCTACCTTAGGTCACCTCACAGTCTGGATGGGTTTATCCTCACAGCACCTATGTAAGGTGGGTCAATGTTGGTGTTTCTCCCCTATCTCCCTGTTAAAGACAAGTAAAGAAACATCAGAAGCTGAAAGCACCTCTATAAGGGCTTGGTGGTTAAATATGGCTCTCAAGTGCCCTCAAGTCTGGGGACCCTCTTCAGGTGTTGGTGCCCACAAAGGCTCCCTGAAGAGGTCCTCAGGCTGCTACAGAGCTGATGTGACATGGCTCAGGAGCCTGAGCACACACAGAAAAGCTGCAGCCAAGGGCATTTTAGCTTAAGTGATCTGTCAAAATCCACATAAAAAATCAATGGTAAAAAAAGGAAATAAACCCTAGCTCCTCAGGGAGATAGGAGCTTTCTCTCCAGTTGTGGAATTGGTAGAAATCCTAAGAATGAGGCAAGAACGATGTTTCAAAAAGCCTTAAATGACAAACATCATCTGGAGCTCTTTATTCATAGCAATTAGCACAAGGTCAGCTTGAAGCTACTGGTAGCTTTTGGTTAGGAGCTTGGGCCTGGGACACCTGCAAGCAGTAACTGTTTTCTAGTCTCTCATAACTATAGTTAAAGACAAAAATCACCATAAGAAAAGCTGCAAGTTCCCGCCTTGGAGCAGTGTAGCACTTGGCTGCAATCAACATCTCTAAACAGAGCTGTTCAGATCCCACCCCTATGCCATTTACAATTATGCTAATTTACAGTTGTGCTAGTTTACAACTCTTGGATGAGCATTTTTCTGCAGTGAATTTTCAGAGTTTCTTGGCTTCTCACAAGCTCTACACATTGACAAGGGGCAAGGTTTTCATAAATGTGTTTTATGGCTCCCCAGGCCAATTCTGAAGGCAGGCATCAGTGTAAGCTAGACCGTGCTTTCTTGGTAAGTGATTCATCCTGGCTTAAAATAGTTGAGTTAGGTGGGGTGAATCAGTTTGGTAATGTTTGTGTCCCCAGCCCATATCACAGAGGGATTATAGAAACAGCCTAGACAAGTTGTTTGGTCTAGGTATCTTTCAGATAGCTAAAGGCAGGGAAAATAACCGGGGGCGCTTGTGATTTAGGAGCATGAGCCTCATTAGCAGGCAGAGGGGTGGGAGGATAATCATTGCAGTTCTTGTGAAAAATCACACCCACCTTTTGACATCACCCTTCTGAGGGTGGCAGCCACCAAATAAGCATAATGCACCATGTTTGGGAATGAAATGACAAAAGGCCATCATCAAGCAGGGATGACCCAGGGATTGACAACTATCTCAGTCGGGTGCATCCAGGGAGGAGCGGTAACAGTGGGACAAGGAAATCGAGGGATCACTGTGTCACACAACAGCCGTGACTGCCAGGGGATGATCAGCTCTGGAAAAACTGGCTGTTCACTTATGCAAATCAGAGAAAATGTATAAGTCACAGGACAATGAAAAAGCAAAATCAAAATATTCAGCCTTGAGTGACAGTCTGTCTTTGTCGCTACAAAGGTAAATGTCAGGCAAAATACTACATCTGCCAGTATTTTCACTAGAACAGTTATCTTAAAAATACCCAAAGTTTTTATCAAAGCTGTATTTCTTATCCACAAGAAGGACATATCCACCATGGATCCTGTTTTGTTTGTACTCCGTGGAATTAAATTTGGTGTTTCTGTCTTTGATTCCAACCACGGCTTACAAAAGCTCTGTGCATTGCCATTGATATTCATACCATTTCTACTTCAGCTTTTCTTGAATTAAGGTAACCCAGGAACCTTATCAATGTCAGTCTCAATTTATGCAGGCTTATGCTGAAAAATTTAATCTTGTCTATTCTTGAATTCCACACCCCCACCCCACCCCGCCCCCGAAGGCCTTTATTTCTTTCTTTAATGCATTTATGCAAATGTCTTAGTACTTTAGTACTTCAGCACTTCCTTAGGCATACAACACACAACAGGTTTTGCTGATGGAAAAGCAGGTTTTTCACCCTGCCCAGAAGAGTTGGACACTGAGACGCCCGAAGCACAATCAAGAGAACCCATCAACAAGAACCACTGTACCAAATAGCAAGTATTTTTCTGGCAATACTACTTCTCCATACTTTTTCCCCAGACTTTTCCACACTGGAGGCCTGTCAGCCTACATGTGGATTTCCAGCCGATTAGAGGCTCAGCCATGCATTCAAAGGTGCTATCTTGAAAACAGCTGCACTGGGGTACCTGTGTGTTCCCACAGCAACTTGACAATTCCCAAATAGCCAAAGAGTCTTGGGGTCCGCCAAACAGCAGCCATGGTTCAGCGAGTCAGCAGCAAACACCACGCAGAGCAAGTCAAAGTGGTGCTAAACTCAGCAAACCTGACCTGTGGTTTCATGCAAACCCTTTTTCCTTCTTTTAGACTATATGGGTTCATGCCCCCTAAATTTCACTCTCAGTTTCAGGTATGAATGAATTCAAAATCTTTAGGTAAAATTCAGCTAGAAGAAACTACCTAGTTTGGACTAGTTTCAGTACAAACCTAAGCAAAACCACAGAATTTCTCATGGTTTCCAGACCAAACCATACATTTCACCTAGTTTTTTGGGGTTTCATTATGAAAGTTTCGTGGAGTCTGAAAAAAAATAAGCATGACATTTAAGCACTTTGAATTGCCATCTGTACACTTTTGTCTACTGGGAATATAATGGTTGACAATGCAAGTCTTTGCTATCAGATGCCTGGTTGCAAAGAGACAGTTCTCTGCACCGAGTGAACCCCTGGTTCCTTTTAAGTGGAAGTAGATCGGTTTATTGGCCCTCCTTGGCTCCTGAGCTTTGAACTTGGTTTTGGCCCTCGTATTGGTCTTGTTAGTATTGTTTCAGCCTTGAATACATACCTGGAAGACAAAAATCAAGGATTCTCTTTGTCGTGGTGGGAAAGCTATGGATGGTGCAGGCTTGGCATAGACAAGTCTACATCTTTTATATCTCAGGGTTTAAAGAGACTGGGAAAATACCAAGACTTTAGTGTTGTTCTCTCTTATTGATTAACAGCGGCTTCTTCCAGTAGAGAATAAAACTTGGATCATTTCTAAGTAAGGCCAGGGAACTCATCAAGCACTTGCTAGCTCAGGCTACTCACACGCATGTGAGTGTGGTGCAGCAAGGGCTGTGCACATAAAAGATAGCTTCAGCCTTGAATTCATAACAGTCACATAGTAGACAAATGAAAATAGGAGTGAGATGAAGGATGGGCAGTACTAGAGATATATTATACTGTAGAAAATTTGTCTTGAAATATAACGCAATTTCAGTGATATATAAGCAAACGTGTGTATTTTTGCTGGATACATTTCTGAAGGCTGTGTCTCACCTACTGAACCAATTCTGTCATCCAGGATACATCAGTACTAATTCTCTTGCTGAATTCCTTAGAAATTACCTTATTGAGCACAACTGAACCAGGAAACTAAACTAGACTGGAAGATTTCATTTTAAAAGACAGCTAGCTTTCATTTCAAAGACTTCAAGTGACGATGGACTTGCCATTTCTTTCAAGGAGTCATGCCAATGTTTAACTAAGTTCAGTCTCATGGATTTGCTTCTCTTTCCTATTGGATTGACAGAGAGTCAGACAGAAAGATAGAAAAGAGGAAAGCTTTGGGACTTTCTTTCACCTCACCTGTCATTAACTCTCATTTCCACTGGTCAAAACTTTCCTTTTCCTAACTTAAACTCACATGGACCCAGGTTCAGATTTTCTTCATTCCTCAGTTTGATTAAATAAATAAACCAAATTGCTCAGATTTCTCTCGTTAAAGGCATTTTCTAGACCCCGAATCATTTGTTCACTCCTGACACTGCAACTGTTTAGCAGGGAAAATCTGTAACAGTGTATGTTTCTCAGAACATGCAGGATGGGAAACTGCAAACTGCAGCTTCGAACAGTGTTTCGAATGAAAAAAAAACACAGCAAACAATTGAAGGTTAGAGGCACCCACTCAAATGCAAAAAGATCCCGTTTTCTCTGTGGCCACTATTAAATGTAATTAGGCAGTTTCAGGACGTGTCTTGACAAGCTGCTTTGTTTTGGCTTGGTGTAACTGTTTTCTAGAGGGGGTTGGCCAGTGAGTAAAACTCAGTCTGAAAGGAAATCTGGTTTCACGTCTGGGCTCTGCCACAGCCGTCCTACCTGACCGGTGCCATGTCACTGGCTGTGTCCCACTTTCCCCGGTGGCACCGGGAGGAAAGCGGCACGCTCACCCGGGTGGGATCTGTGCAAACATATGGCCTCGCCATCTGTCAGCATCCCTTGAAAGAGAAGGATAATTTTAGACAAGATGGTAATGACTTTGCCTTGAGTTTCTTAGGCCAAAAGCCCAAGGGAAGAGCATGGGAGGGGACCGAATGATGGCTCTGCAGGGAAAGCCAGCAGCGCACGTGCTGAACTTGGCTGTTTCTTCCGTGAATGCTTTGCGAAGAGACACGTTTGAATCCAGCACTGAGCAGAAGGACCTGCTAATGCCTTTGGGTCTATTGCAATACACCTAACTCCAACCTTTTCCACCCCAGAGCTCAAAACCTTTTACAAGAAAGATCTACTTGATCTCTACAGTTTTACAGAGAGAAAAAACAGGCAGAGGATGGATAAGTACCTAACGGAGCAGAGATGCCCCATGTCTTTCCAAAGCCTTTGCCAGATGCCTTGGCAAGCGAGATCCATGGAGCTGCAGTGAGTTTCTACCCTGAAGTCAGTTTGCAGAACAGCATCACGGGCCGAGGAAAAGCTCCGCGGGCACTTGTTACAGTGGGTTATCCCTGCCATCCCAGCTGGACCAGGGCAGTCTCTTCACATTCAGCCGGGCAAGGCAAGGAATGAGGGAAGGAGTTTGGTGAAGATAATGAGAAAGAGGAGGTGGTGGTGTAGGTTGTGAGAGAAGATGAAACAGCTTTGACACAAGCAAAGGAAACTTCACATTTGGAATTTCAAAAAATCGACTCAACATTTCTGCCGTAGCAGATAAACATCTATCTATTTTATTACTGGGAATCATCTTTTTCTGTTTATAAATAGAAAAAGCATGTTACCTCATGTTATTTCCTCTGGGGTTTTTTGGGGGTAGATATATGTGGGTGGTAAACAGCTCACAGAGAAGTTGTTGTTGTTATTAGTCAATATGAAGAACAGGAGGGCAGGGGCTGAGGCTGTGATGTACCAGGTACGGGTTAGCCACAAGCCAAATATAGGTCATTCACTCATCTATGGTGAAGGAGGGACAGCACAGCCGAACCGCTAATCTGTGCCTGTGATTATTGTTGCTTTGCAATACTATCTATATTCCTATAAGCATTTTTCTTGCCAAAAGACAACTTAGGCAGAGACACAAAGACCTCAAAGTTTAAAAACTAGCAATAAGACACAAAAGCCTCGACAAGCAGCTAGACAGGGTTATCAGTGCACTTGTTTAAGAAAGTTTTTTAGCCTTTACAAAGCCTTGCTTGTGTGGTGGTGACAGCTAGCAATGGAAATATGCGGTATTGGTTCCTGTACAAACATATTACAAGGCAGTCTTGTGAGTTTGAAGTCTTAACAGGCGATACAAAGTCTGGTAGGAAGCAAAAGCACAGAGCACTGGTTTTCTGGTCTTTAAGGCTCCATATTCCAGCCTGAAGTGCATGAACTGCCCTTGCTTGCCTGGAGCATACCTGGAGGTGGGCAGCAAAGCCCTTCAGTGCTGGTGCATGAAAGATGGTCCTGCAGGGAGCCAATCTGGTTTTAGGGATAGGGAAAGGGAGGACCAGCAGGAGCAGGGACTTTGGAGATGGGGCTCCTGGGGCGTGCCCCACAGGCATTTCTGCATGTCCAGGTGGGCTCCAGCCATGGGGAAAAGTCTCAGCAAGTGATAGTTGGTAGATATGTGCTGGTAGGTTCCCCAAACCCAAGGAAACCTTAATCCTATGGGTGACATGGCATATTTGGTGTTTACTGTGGATATATCTGGCCACTGCAGGCTTTAGAGTGACCTTCAGGGCAACCTTAACTATCAGGGTAGCTCTAGCCTGAAGGAAGTGACCTGTGACAGTCATACTGCAGGTCTGTGTCAGCTCTCACACTGGGACTATGGGCTTCTAAGTCCGAGTCCAAAATGGTGTGCAACCAGTTTGAAACATTGCAGTGGATCCCCCCCACTCAAAAATGCTGGTTTGTTAAAAGCAAACCTCTTTTTCAGAAAGATGGTCATTCCGATAAAACTTTTCAGAAAATTAAAAAAACCTTTACATTTTAATAAGCTTGAAAGATGCAAGTTCAGCATTTTGGGAATTGCGTGATTTCATTTTTTTATAAAAATTACGTTTTTGTTTTGGAACACTTCACTTGACACTGTTTTATTTATTGAATGTATTTATTCAGCTTGAAACCATGGGAAAAATTAAGCCCTTTGATCTCTGTTTGCTACACATTGGTGGTGGAGAAAGGGACTTTTGCTTTGTGACACATTTCTAGGATTTTTCTTTTTTTTTCTGAATAGAAGTTATTCTTAAACTGCAGCATTACAACCCAAATACAAAAGCTAGTTCCTGATGAAATAGTTGCATGACCAGTGGTTCTCCAGTGATAGCAAACTCTGTCAGCACTTTTATTCAGTAATTCAGGAAGACAGTCTAATGAATTTCATAACACTTCTTTGAAAATTGAGCGGTTTGCTTTGCTTCCCGAAGAGACAACTCGGTGCAATAGGGATCAGATGATGGTGCACAAATACATGGGGAAAGCGGTCAGGGACTAGCAGACAGGCAAGGTGGGCAGAATATAGGAAGAGCTGGAGGAGAACTAAGTAGCTGTAGCAATAGGTGAGGGACTGGGTCGCTGAAAGAGTAAGTTTGTGAGCCCACGGGAATGGAAAGGATGTTCTTCAGGAAGACAAGTCTGCCGTGGCATGGCCTAGGGCTGGGACTCACTAGTTCTGCCACCACTAAATCTCACTTGGGAACATTGTTAAATGCACTGGGCTTCCCTGGAAAAGGAATGTAGGGCAACCAAAGGGTCATGACTATTCACAATACAGCCACACATCACAGATGAACTGCTGCGCTATCAGTGACTCTATTAAAGCAACAAGAGACTGGGCTGCCTCGCTAGCGAGGGAGCAGCTTCTGCCCTTCTTGATGCAGCACTTGAGGGAGTGGCAGATGGCTGGAGGAGGGAACTGGGGTGATGGGATAGCCATGGGGTGCCTGGGATGAGCGTCAAGGCAGGGGTGTGGGGACAAACCAAGGATGAACTGTATGGATATGGTCCAGAGTTGGACAGAACATTTACACATATGATTGGGGGACTGAAGAGGAACAGAGAATAAGAGGTTATTGGGGATAAAGGCAACGCAGCGGAGACAGCAGAGGCTGTGTGCCCTGAGCTGACGCCAGGGTGATGCACAGGCGCTGGACGATACAACCGGTGGTGAGTCACTATGTAGGCAGAGGATGTGGTGCATGGCTCGGAGCAGCGGGGAAGACCCAGCCCCACCGCTGCTGCTCACCCCTCCACTTTGGAGAAGAGTTTGCAGCAGCGGGGGGAGATGGCCGAGGGCACAGCTTGGCCAGGCTTCACGGGACCTGGGCACGAGGAGCAGGTGCCCATCCTCACAGGCAACTGCCACTGGGGATGGAGACAGGCAGAGGTCGGGCAGCTTCTCTGGTGAGTACTCCAGTAGAGCAGCAGACAGACACTTGTGACTGTGCTTTATTTCATAGGGGAAATTGTTGGTTTGGGAACCATTTTTGTAATTAAAACCATGGTTGGGACAGCAGTTCTCCACACCAAGGGGAATTTTCTATAGGCCACTTTTGAGACTTTTTAACTCTCTTATATTATAATGTTAAAATCTAAATATTTAGCCTGACCTACAGCTGACTGGGCAGCGTAAAGGAAGGGAAACCAGCCAGGTGGAAAGCAAAATGACAGAGCACACGATGGACCTGTAAATAAAAGCACATCCCAATTATAAGGACACTGCAAAGTCTGGTAAGTTTAACCCTGGTAAAAAGTTTGCTGAATGCAGTAGCTGAATGGCAATAATTATTTAGATTATTTGAAGGAAGGTAGAGGAAGAGGTACCACAAGTGTTCAGGTTACCACAGAAGATAGTCCTAGACAGTTGCACAGCCCACAGCCTGCACTTTCAACACTCCTACGGTGGAATCGGTTGCGATAGCCATCTCTCTGACCAAAGAACTGGCTTCCATGAAATGCTGTGGCTCTAAAGCTGGGAGAAAATGGTTCAGTGAATCATCAGTTCATTGGAAAAGGCACTTTTGAATTTTGCTGAATGGTTGAGGTGAAACCACAAGTGCTGAAAACTTTTGGAAGTGCTGAAACACTGGAATTAGACAAGATTAAACAGTGGTTTAGACAGATTCAAAATTAATTGCTTTTACACTTCTGACAGGTTTCGTTCTTGCCAAAACCTGAGCTAGGTGATGGAGATATTGTTCCTCACCCATTAACTGGCTTGATTAAGGTACCAATGCACTCCATAACAACTGTAGATATGATCTCCCTCTCTGAGTAATTCAGACCACAGATTTGAGCAATGTCCTCCCATCCTCAATAAATTATTTTTATTAAATAACATGCACAAACCAGAATACCATAAGCTGAATGAAAGGGTAGGAAGATACCTGACAATAATTTTCTGAAAACTGCAAGTTAAAATTCCCTCCCTGGCACTCACTTTTACAGGATGAGTACCTATTAGATAAGTCTGTGAATTCAACCACTTATGACCTGGCCCCTGCAGGAGATCAACAACCTTTTCAATATTAGTTGGAACTGTAATTTTATTTTTATGCCAGGAGCAGCAGCAGCAATAGACACTAGGAAGATGTGCCCTATACATACAACAAAACCATTCTGGAGCCAGGGGATGCAGATTGTCAAGAGCCACTTAATGAAACGTCAAATAGGTCACCACCTGTAGGTCTTTGGTCACTGCAGTGAATCAGAGCATGGCACTGAGTCAGACCAAATACCCATACACCATCTGCAAGCACAGTAATTAAGTACAAGATGCTTTGGGAGAGAGTATAAGCAACAGGCAAAATATAGTAGGCGTTCACCTGAGTTATCTAATTCTTATTTGAGTCCAGTTACACACTGTGACGAGATCCATAATTTAATCATGCTATGTATAAAACAAATGTTCTTTTCATTTATTTTAAATGTTTTGAAGGGTTTATTTTCCTGGGGTGCCCCTTAGGTTTGTTAGATAAAGAACTGGATTTATCCCTGGCTTGCTGCCTCCATGCACTCGGTATTTCATAGTGCTCTTTCATACCTCCTCTCTTAGGGATGGTGGTGTAGCCCAGGATCTGTTGCATCCTCTAACCCTCCCTGTACTGTCCCCTCTGCCTGGTCCCCTTCCAGACCTTCCAGCTCCCCATGGGGTGAGACAGTAGCTACAGCACCAAAAAGTGCCTTTTCCAGTACATGATAATGTTGCCCAAACACTTGTTGGCAAAAAAAATAGCTAAGAGCATCAGCCCTGTTGTGCAAGGCATTCCCTGTGATCAGATCTTGGTACAAGAGGGTCTCCCAAACAAATCAGAGCTGCAGCCTTCTGCATACAGGAGATGGGTGTCGATGAGGAGCTTTCCCTTAATCAAAAGGACCCCTAGATCTGTACTCCAGTTTTTATGGCATGCAGATCGAGCTGGGAGAGCACCGAGAGCCTTTTTATTTGGCAGCTGCTGGCTTTGGAGGACAGGAGAGAGTTACTTTCACCCAGCTTTAGACATCTGCAATGCACTTTACCTGCCTATTGTGCTCCTTACTTTGTAATCAAGAGGGAGAAACGGACACTTTCCAAAAGGGGTTTGTCTAACATTTTATGTATCTGCTTCAGGAGGGCATGATCATGCCCTGGAAGTAACCATCTCTCTGCAGTGACTCAGCTGCTGTCCGCTTTTTCTAAGAGGGCTCCACCTCCGGGACACTCGAATGTCTGGGCAGAGAGGCCAGCCGCACAGGGGGGCAGCTTGCCTGAAGGCTCAGACCATGAGAAAGAACAAGTAAGATCAAAAGCAAGGTGTGGTCTTTAATATGAACCCTGCAGGGCAGCCAGACCTGAAGGGCTGTGACCCGCAGGAGCAGCCCCCAGCAGCTGCTAATGAAACCTCGTGAGACAACGAGTGAAAGTAGTTGTGTGCCGGGGTTTTGACTTGGAGCAAAAGGCATTAAAAATGAGCACGGTAAAAGGGGAAGTTGTCGCTGTTGGTTTCTGGGAGGAAGTGGCACGGGCAGCAGGCAGGACTCCCTGCCTGTCCCCATGGGGACCATATCTGCGCGCCCACGCGTCCCATCCTCTGCACGAAGAGCCAGGAGGGATGCAGCCCTTCCCAGGGGCTGCCCCCCATGCCCAGCAGGGAAACACTGAGCATCTCTGCTTTTCCTTGAGAGGTTTATCCAAGAGCAGGAAATCCCAAGCTGGTCAAAATTATGAAGAAAATCTAAAATGAAACAATATTTACTTGTTAAAAAGCTGAGGCAGGTTTTTAGGTTTGTTTTCATTTCAGCTAATGTCAGGTCAGTTTTTCTTTTGATCTGTCCCCCATCCCTATCGAGGCAGGTACAGTGAGAACACACTTCAGACTAGCTGACAGATTTCTGGTGTGGTTTTGTATGGTTTCCTGAGAATCAGGGGCCATTGCTTGTTTTGTGATTTTACAGAAACCCACAAGTATGCCTAAATGCTTTAAAGATCTAATAAACAGGTACATGTTGTGAAAGGTTAGCGAGGGGCACAAAATTGTAGCACTGCCATGGTCGACTCGTCTGCTGGCCCCTCACAGCAAACCCACTTTGAGGGGGCGAGCACACCACGCCGAGGGATTTTGACATACTGATGAGGCGGATGGTTATGAAGCTGCAAGAAAAATGTGGTTAGTTTTACTAGCACCTGTGGCAAATTCCTCTCAGAGGTCCTCCCACAAGGCAGTGTGTGTTGTACAAGTCGATGCAGAGAGAACAAGAGGAGGGAGATGATTGTGTCATATGTTCCCCTGGGTCTCGCTATTTTATTTTTGAAAAAAAAAACAAAAAAAAACAAACCAAAAAGCTTTAGAGTTCTTTTTTTTATTTTCTTTCACAGGGGACATTCAGTGGAAACTATTACAGCAGCATCGTAGGAAGGAGCCAGGCGGCCTGCATTTGTGTGCTAAGCTCATCCCAATCCCTGTGCCTCGAGGAGGAGAGAGCCGAGGATGAGAGCAGACACTTGAAGCAACAGGGATGGCAGTCGCGGGAGGAAGGTGAAGATACTTTTGGCTTTGGCAGTGATTTGCTGTATGCATTGAAGTGGGCATTTAGTGCCTCTGTGCTTGGGTTTTGGCACAGATAAAATGGAAATCCCCAGGAGTGAGAAGGTCTGTTGTGGGGCTGCTCTCTCGGTGTGTTTGAGAGGATCCAATAGAAAGTGTTTTCAAGCAGATTTCTCTATGAGGAGAAAAATTTAATGTAAGAAATAGAAAGATTAGAAAAACATTTAAAGTACAGAATGGCAGCAAGGAGCTCTTATTTTGCACTCTTCCCCATGCCCACATGTCCCTGGAGAACACCTATATCTGGCTATGCTTTTTTGCAATTATACAAGCAAAGACATAAGGAAAGCCTTCTTCTGTAAGTGTTCACCTAAGAAGAAAGCAAGGAAGTTATAGAATCAATGATACTAGATGATTACTGAACCAAACCATCTCTCTTCCCCCAACCACAGCACCGCACAATGGGTTTTCACTTTCTCCCAATGGCCTTGAAAACATCCTCATCCTGAAGAGCAGACTGTTTTCAAGCTGATGTTTCTCTACCTCATTCTATAGGAAGGGACTGGGGCTCTCAGAAGGGAAGGCACTTCTGTATAATTTCTGGTACACCTTTTTCTTGCTAGATGGGTAAGAAGTATTGAAACATTATGATGTCTCTTACACTAGAACATACGAAGCACCTCTTGGAAGGACAGTGACATGAAAAATAATCTCCTGACTCTTACAAGGATTAACTGTGTAGCCTTCAACTTAGTAAATTAGAAATAACACCAGTGCCATTTATTGCTGTACACCCAGCTAGAACCAATGTAAGCAGTGAAATAAGATGTGAAAACGGGCCAAAAATGATCAGATTTGGACAATAGCTCTAGGTTTCCTGCTTTTTGAAGTCCAACTTGATAAATTCACACTAATTTGCTGAGTACCTTCAGCCTCACTGGAAGTCAAAGGGAAGGTCCCACAGCTAAGCCTGGCTGAAGAAAGAAGCCTTGAAATATCTCACATCGGCCAAGTGGAAATGAATGCTCCCGAAGTCATAGGTGACTTCCAGAGAGTGGTCATGCTGGCTGAAGTGAGAGGCTTTTCTGCCCGACTTGGACCTACCTACCCAGGTTGTAGGCTTAAGGCTGTCAACAGCTTTAAACCATAAAAAAAAAGAAAGAGTCCACAAGGGAAATCTAAGAGTATGGTGCTCAGACTGCACTAATGGCTGCTTGTATATACATGTGGTTCAAAGGGATGTATGTTTGCCGTAACTCCATTAAAATAAGCTGCAGTAATTTGAAGGGAGGAATTTTCCTTTCTGGGGAGGTCCATCTGGCAGCTTACCCACAAGTGGGCAAACACAGCGATGTCTTTGGGGCCATGGTGCCAACTCACAGCGTTGCTAAAGTGCAAAGCTTTTGTTAGAAATAGATGGGGGGATGGACTTTTTTTTTTTTTTGAAGAGTGTTTGTTTTCTGTGCTTTATTTTTTTCCAGGAAGAGATAGCTGAGTCTCAGAACTGATGCACTCCAAACTCTTAAATGCTGGTACTGCTTATTAGCTGCTTGCTCAGTGGAGAATATTCTTCCTTATATAGGCCTTTCAGAAACTAGGTCAGAGGATTAACATGAGTACTGGTTGCTAAAAATCCTCTTTGACAGCCTGCCTTCCTTTATTATTTTCTCACTTTGTCCATTGCAGATGCCAATGCCTGCCAGCTTCTCTATTGATTTCTCCTGGGGCCAGCTGTGATGACTACAAAAGGTAGCTCCACTCCCTGCCACCGCTGCAGACCCTGCAAACGCCCTCGGTCAGTTGGTCTGTTTGGTGTGTTTGACCCCTGACATCAGTTGTCTTCCCAGGAAGGAGAGGTTGTTTTTCAAAGAAACGTGGCAGTGCCGCACCAGCCTGGGCGTTTGGTTGATTTGTCAGTGGAAAAACATCTGAAGACAGATGCCCTTGTGTGCTCAGGGATGGCGTACTCAGGATACGCTGCCTTCATTTTCCGAAGGTCCTGTTCTGAGAAGAGGGTAGCTGGGCTAAATGCCAGGCAGGGTGTTAGATGCTCACTCACGGCCCCCCTAATAAGCTACATCTTCTCCATTGGAGCTTCTAGGAAGTACTGCACTGCAGATAATAATACGATAATAATAACTGAAGCCTTCTGTGAAATGTTTGCACTGAAACTCCACGGAATATTCTTGCTTTTAGAGGCTGCTGTTAACTCTGAAGGATCACACACAATACATTTGTGCTGATGGGACATTTCATGCCATGCTGTTTACAGGAGATAGATAGATAACATCTTTCTGTGAGAGAGAGAGAGAGAGATATATATATAAAAAAATACATATACCCACACATATTCACATATGCCGATCACCAATAAAAGATTTAAAAACTATCATTATACACCCACTTGTCTGAAATAGAAGTGATTTCCTAGTGTCATGGTTTAACCTCAGTTGGCAACTGAGCACCACGCAGCCGCTCGCTCACTCCCCCCACAGTGGGATGGGGGAGAGAATTGGAAGGGTAAAAGTGAGAAAACTTGTGGGCTGAGATAAAGACAGTTTAATAGGTAAAGCAAAAGCCGCGCACGCAAGCAAAGCAAAACAAGGAATTTATGGGCAGGCAGGTGTTCAGCCACCTCCAGGAGAGCAGGGCTCCATCACGCTTAACGGTGACTTGGGAAGACAAACGCCATCACTCCAAACGTC
>NW_008823916.1:274754-277402 GCF_000699105.1 Pygoscelis adeliae
CTGAAAAGTCCTTGACTAGTGTAAGCACTGCTCAGCAACAACTGAAACATCGGTGTGTTATCAACATTGTTCTCACCCTAAATCCAAAACACAGCACTGTACCAGCTACTAGGAAGGAAATTAACTCTATCCCTGCCGAAACCAGGACACCTAGCAGGAACAGTACACGTTATTAGCATATATTCACTTTATATACACTCTTAATCTGATTCCTAACCAGTATGCACATGCACACCTATCTCAGGACTAAACCGACATAAAATAAGACTCTCAGTGCAGGTTTTTTAAATCTCTAGAGGGCCACTTAGCAAGGTGCTCTTAGTTCCGGAAATGCTAAGTGCAGAACAGCACCCCAAAATCTGCTGTACCTTCAGTACTTTGGAAAATTGTCCACCTGGGAGGGAGCAAAGTCCTGGCAATAGGTTCTGGTTTTGCAGTTAATCATGCAGCCTGCAACCAAAAAAATAAAGCAGCTGATATTTCTTAGGCCAGTAATGTATGCAAAGCTCACTTTTTTTTGCTACAGAAACCTTAAAATTTCATCATGTGTTGTTGGCTTTGCGGCAGGAATAAAAAAACAGCCATGTGTATCCTTTCTGCTATTTCTTCTCCAGATCCATGGTGTAACCACGTGTACAAACAACTTATCCACTTTTAATTTGGGCACTAACTGTTCAGACAGCTGAGCATGCTGATGTTTTGCTTTCTTGCTATGTTCTGACTCCAGACAGCCCATGGGTTGCAGCTGCCTTTGGTTTTGTTGCCTTTGTGATAGAGCCGAGGGGATATCCTCATTTTTACTGCCTCCCATTTAAATGAAAAGTTGATCTCTTGTCTCAGAGGTGCAATGTGTCTCCATTTTTGCTGTACTGTAAAGTTTCCTGGGTATCCGCATAGGTAACATGATCAGGTGGTGTTTATTCAGTGTTCCAACTAAGACAAAGAAAACAGACTCCTCCAGAACCCAGTGTGTTGCAAAGCCTCCCAAATCAATGCTTTATTCAGATGGAAACTTTGATGAGAATTGCCAAACTGTAGCGAGGAGAGAAGCTCTAAAGGCACAGATTGTTAAAATCCTTCTCTGGGAGAAGCAAAACTTTCCAGCTAGGAGCATTAAACAAAGCTAGAAGTACACGATTACTGTTCCTGTACTTTGATTACATTCCCCACCTGCTCAGGCCTTAGGCGCGTGAAGCAAGCTCTGATCTGGGATGAATCCCTCCCAGGACAGACACACCTCTTTGGTTCTTCCTTTCTTTTCTTTTTCTGTAATGTACTTTGAAGCATATACATAAGTGAATGAATTGATTGCTACTTAAATCAGAGAACTCCTGCTCATAAACATGCTATAACAAGAAAGATAAACATGCTTTTATCGCACACGAGCAGAGGAGTGGAAGGGGTTATCCATCAAAATGTTTTGGAGTATTGGTGATTTCTGCTTGCAGGTGGGGCTGACGGGACTCAGCAGCCACAGGCGGTTGCTATCAGCTCACCAGGGCCAACACTGAGATCCTGATACCTGCTGCCATCTGAAACCTCAGTGGTTTCTGCTCCCTTTCTAAGCTACAAGAAGGAATACCAAAATTTATGCTGAGCTGGTAGCACTTTGGGATCTCTATACCAGTGATGCTCAGCTAAACACCTCCCAGCCTTGCAATGACTATATTTTTTTTTATATATATATATATATGCATGTATATGTGTGTGCATGCACATGCTGTTCATGAGTGTACTCTCTCTCTGAATATACCCTAGTACAGATGGATATTTGTGGGCAAATGCATGTACAGACATGGATAGTTTCTACATATGCATGGGTATACACATAGATGCATACATATATACATGTATATCACCTGTTGAAGTACAGCTGACTCACTGAAGGCTGAAACTATTTGGCAGCTCGCAGCAGTGCTTCCCCTGCACTTGGGGCATCATTTAAACTGCTAGGAGAAGGAAGGCTGGCAGGGTGCAGGATGTTAACCCAGCCGCAAAAGCTGCTGGGGAGAGCCTTTGCTCTGGCAGAGCCATGGCCCAAGGGCCTCGACAAACCCACAACAGCCCACACCAATCCGTGCAAGGCAAACAGGAAAGAAAACAAGCTAGAGGTACTGCACCCTGTAGCACTGCAGTGCGGGGTGGTGCAGAAGTGACCAGGGATGTGTCACCTAAAGTGACTTATTACACCCTCCAGCACATGGGATTTTACCAGGGGATTTTCCCATCTGAATTCTTCCCTTGGTGTGATGGCATGATGGCAGTTGTAAGGCAGCACAGTTAAAGGGCACACCCCTCCCCCCATTTTTCCATCCTACTGGTACATGTGCATGTTGCACTCTACACAGGGCAATCCTGTTTCCCCTTGCAGCGAAGAGAGGGTCTCCTGCTACTGTGTGGGAGCAGCACCTTGACAAAGAGCTGTTTTTCAGCCAGGTGAGATGACAAGGGTTTGGGATGGGGGAGATGGTTTGGGGTGAAGCAGGGCTTAGAATTGAGGTTTTGCTCAGGGGAACTGAAAGTTTGGTAGCTGAGAGAATTTAACCCATTTCAGCAAGAGGAGTTCAGAGCAGTGGCTGGAGCAGCAGGTGCTTGGAAAGCCTTTTGGAAAGCAAAGATCAGGCTGGTCAGATGCAAAATCAGGGTAT
>NW_008823916.1:277455-280787 GCF_000699105.1 Pygoscelis adeliae
AGTATCCATGTATCCAAGTACAACCATGGCTGGAATATATTCACACATAGGGCTTCAGAGGAGACTCCTTTGGGCTGATGGGAGACTGCCAAAACACAGAGCTGCTGCCTGTATCATTGGTCTGATGAACTTATTAAAAAAGCATCTGCCATTAATTTGACTGATGTGCCAGCACTGCAGTGGGATGTGTAATTTCCAGGTCGTTTGGCTGCTATAAGGTAGAGGATGCATCCAGCTTGTACTTAAAGCATACAAAAATTGACATCTCGGGGGTCTAAGCTCATTTTTACTATTTATTTTCTAGGGATAAGTCAAATGGTTCAGGGTATACGCATACTCAGAATATGATGGATTTTTTTTTTTTTTCCCCAGTTTATCTCAGCCAGTTACACTTCTCGGGTCTGTCATAATGGACTTGAAACAGCCCTGTGGGGGCTACTTCAAAAATTCCCTTAAAAACATTTCTCTAGGGAAGATATAGCCTTTTTTCGGCTAAGTACCTTCTTTGCAAGCAGCATCCTATTTGCATGGAAACCTACAACATCTTCTTGTTAATGAAAAAAAGTCCCAACTCTTCCTAAAGCTGAGACTTTTACAATTGGTTTGATGAAAAAGTGGAAATCATCTTTGAGACTAAATCTGCATGGTTATGCTCTCTAGTGACATAGCCAGGAATTTTTTTCTTCCACTTTTAGACAAGAAACAGTCTTTTTCACATTATTTCTCCTCTCTCTTTGCCAGTTTCAGAAATAGAAGGACAAGGCACTAAATAAAGTAAAAGTAAAGAGGCAGGGGAAGGGCGGGGAGGAAATGAGCACTTTCAGTCCTGAAAGTAGTTTCAGTTTAAGCAGTGGACAAAATTTCAGGTTAGCTGTTGTTTTCAACCCTTTCCACACAACTATAAAGAAGGGGGATGCCTTAGGCAAAGTGAGCCACAGAAGTGGCAGTGAAAGGGATTATCCGTACTGAAACCATCCCTGTGTTGGTTTTTTCCCTCCTAATCTGTCTATCTGTCTTTGTCTCTTTCTCTCTTTCCTCTTTGCAGCATACAATTTACAGTAAAAACACAGGAAGCTGAATGATGTGCTCTGAGGAAAGTACCTGACAAAGAGGTGAACGAGTAAAATCATCAGGCCCTTTGACTTGATCAAAATCATCAGGCCCTTTGACTTGATCGCTACCTGTGTCTCCTCAATGGTTTCAGGCAGAGACGCTATCTTGCAACAAGATGCCTTTGAAGTGGTTTTGCCAGCGCGGGGCAGGTGGCAGGCATGCGAGGCTTGAATTTTTCCCTGTGGCAATCCAAGCACAGGGAGTCCTGAATTTGTGAATAACAGCAGCTATTAGTTACATTGCATGTTGTACCCCAAAAAAAACTCTTAACCACTAACACATTGTGACCAGTGGTCATTCTGCACACAGTGCGTGGGCTTTGGAGGCTCCTCTCCATATCCAGAGACTGAAAGGTATGCCAGGCAGGCTGTTGGGAGCTGCAATGGGGGTACTGGGCAGGGGGAGGCAGTTTGCAAGCTCCTGTCTGTATAGCATAGCCATAGCTGCCATTTCGAATCTGTTCCCTTTGTTCCTCTCTGCAGTCTTCTGAGAAGCCAAGTTGGGAAAGTAAAACATCAGCAATAAGAAATGTGATTTGGGCCTCCTATATTGCAAGACCCGTTTGAAAAGTTCAGCCCAAACTTTTGCAGTTTCTGAGTTCCTGAAGAGGGACTTTTACCCTAAAAAAAGAAAACCCTTATCCTCAATGTCACCTAAAAGGGCACAAGTGAGTAACTCTTCAGATATCATCTCACTGAGACCATGAGTTCCCCACACTTTAAAAGTGACTAAAACTGAAGTGGGTTTTTCAGTGTGCATGTGTCTAAATGCAGATGTAGAAGGGATGAAAGACAGTCAGAGATTGTATACTTGGGTAGAACATCAGCTTCTTCATTTAACTATAGTGCAGTAACTTCCTCCATCTTTCTTTTCCAACTCCTACTACCTCCAGAAAACCTTCCTTTAAATTACAGAGGTGTTGAAATTCTTGCATGTGGTTATATTTTCCTGCTCCATCCTCCACTCAGGATGTCATTTTCACTGCAAAATGAAATAGGACTGATTCATTTTGCAGAAGGAACATGATTGATACAAGCCCGGATGGAGACTCATTCTCAACCCTGTGGAAATTCCTCACCGAGGTTGCTAGTCAAGTGAAAACCTCTTCACCGTACAATCATCAGGGTTGTGTTGCTGCTTCCTAAACTTCTTGGGCTGGAGCCAGGAACAGCTTGTGAGCAGCTGAGGATGACCCAGAAAGGCAGAGCTGTTCTTACATCATCTTATTCTTTTTTTTCTGAGAACTGTCTTTCCCTCTCACCTAAACCAGCTGCTTCTTCACCACAGAGAGGTCATGTTATTCTCTAGATTGAAGGTCTGATTAAGATGTGTTTTTTTACAGTGAGGCTGTCAGTCTTCCAAGAACAAAGATCGTTATGTGCAGCTTTTGCTGATATTCGCTTGCAGTCTCTTGGTGACAAACACCACCTTGCTTATGAAGACAAACATGTGTTGTACCCACACAAAGCTGCTATGGCACTACAGGCTGAGATTTCTTTACCTGGTGAGGCTGCTGGGGAAATACCCAAGAAAAAGGCGTATGAACAAAGACTAGAGTCAGGAGGATTTCTGAGCAGACTTTTTTCAAAGAAAATGATAAGGCAATCCTCAACAGGGGATATCCCCACCTGGAGCTCTAAAGCTGCTGAAGGGTTCATGTTTCTTTTTTTTAAATTTTATATAGTTTTTTTTTCCCTACTTCCCATAAAATACATGTTATCATTTTGCTGGATCATTTTGTCAAGATCCTATATTTGTAACATTACATGAAGTTGTCTCATATCTGCTCATTACTTCCAGTCTGCCTGTACCTCCTGATGGAGTGCAGAGGACCAGCAGCAACCAGCCAAGCACCCTCTCAGCAATCCCAGCTCTATTCCAGAGGCCTGTGTCATCTTGTCTGCATCCCTGGGAGGCAGAAGTATGAAGTGGCAAGGTACCTATGAGGCTGATGCCACCACCTTGCCATTTTCTGGGTGGAGGATCAAGCTGCTGCTTATTGATGACACTTAAACATTTCTATTCAGCTTTCCTTTCTACTAATCAAGGTATGACAGAGAAAGCACAAAGAATGAAGAACCTTCATTAGGTTAAGCACAAAGAATGCTTAAATGAAGGAGAAGGAGAAGGAGAAGAGAAAACAAACAAGACAGAGAAAAACAAAGAGAAAGAGAAAGAGAAAGAAAAAGAAAAAAAAGAAAAAAGAAAAAAGAAAAAAG
>NW_008823916.1:281006-329649 GCF_000699105.1 Pygoscelis adeliae
AAAAAGAAAAAGAAAAAGAAAAAGAAAGAAAAAGAAAAAAGAAAAAGAAGAAAAATAAAGAAAAAAGTACTGCTCCTGCAGAGTTTAACAGCCCTCAGAGTTAATGTGGCAGCTGCTAGAAGGATTTTTAAGGCTGCAGTTTAGGATTACCAGTTTTACACACTCTTTAAGCCCCAATTATGCCCAACACCTCCTAAAGCAAAGCAAGTCAAACTTGTAATTTTGAATGAAGTGACATCCTTGCACAGAAAAGATGGGAAATAGAAAGTGCCTTCTGTTACAGATCACTGCAATAGTTTGGGCTACTTATTCACTAATGCAGGCTCAGGCAAGATGGCCTGGTTTTGTGGTTACATTTAGCCCAGCAATAGGTGAGATCAATTCCCTTGATTAATGAACAAAATGGAATAGCATCAGAAGAGGTAAAGGAGCTGCACCCAGAGATGGTGCAGCAGAGGAGGGTGCTCTCCTGGCATCAAACTGAGCCGACATCAAGGTCTTACTCTGGTTCAGGCAGATGGAGGAATTTAAGGTATCTATCACCTCCCACATCGCACTGGAGTGCTCTAGCCACTTGGTCAGTGTGGCTGCACACTCATGCCTGGATTCAGAAAAAACCCCATCATTTAGTAGTCCAAGTCCTGCAGAAAGCCAGAGGATTTAGTAAGCTAAAAGCTGCCATCAGCTTAAGCCTCAGTCGCCCAAAATTACCTGTCTAGCTGTCTTTTGCCCAACTGGCTTGAGGCGATTACCTCACCCAAACTTAAGTAAGAAATCCAAGTCTGAGATCTTGCTAGGACTGCAGTATGAGTAAGGGTCTCTGCAGGCCTGGGCATGCACATTGACTGAAGGAGGGAGGATAGGTGCAGCGGCACTGGAAAAGATGCTTTGCCACCTACATGTCTCAAAAATACCCCTTATGGATACAGTCCTAAGCCCATAAATCCCACTCACTTCCCCAAATATCTCCTTCAGTGCCTTTGAGACCTTGGGTCTTGCTGCCTAAATATTTTTGAAGCCCTTCCTCTCCTGCCCACTTGAGGCTCCTAAATCGCTTCATCACATTAAGCATTAACATCAGTACTAGGGTGGCAATTCAGTGCTCCCTTGGCAGGTTTATAAATAGAATTCAAAACTGAGGGTGTTTTTAAGCTATTCGCACAAGTTACAATCAGGAGACGGGGGAGAGAGAAGCTAGAAAGCGAATATCCCTTACAATAGCCCATGGTGGAGCTGTTTGGTACAGAATCAAGCTTGTGTCAGCTCTGAAGGGTGTTTTGGCATGTGTTACTTCAAGGATTTGAAGAGTTTCTCTCTTGCAGTAGTAATAATGAAAAATACCAAGCAGGGCATCTGTCAGTGAGTAATTACAGGAAATACCAACTTTCTTCTCTGCAGTGTGTTTGCGTCATTTCTGGAGTGAGGTACAAATCCGAGCCTGTCTCCAGCAGCCCTGTTTGGATCTGCCAAGCTAAATGATATCACAGCCAGATACAGTCAGCTTTGTGATGTTACTAGAAATGAGGAAATAATTTCATTAATGTCAATTCTTCCTCTGAATGTCTGCAAACAGACTGCAACAGCTTTCAAGTCCCCAGTTATACAGATTTAGTGCCATTTCCTGAAAAGCATCTTGAGAGTGGAGCATGTTTCTTCCTTACTGGGTTTGCTCTCTTTTATACTGCCAATCATTTGCTCTGACAAACAACGAAGAAGGGCTATTAATTACAGAGAGTTAATTTAATACAGTGCTGCAGCTCAGACCTTTGCCAGTGCTCTAGAAGGTCAAAGGAGACTTGTGTTCCCTGTGCAAAACAAACAATATTCACTAGTGTAACTTCAGCTGGGGGGGGGGGGAGAACAAAACGTAAGAAGAAATAAATTCAAAGTATGTGGAATAATAGTCATGAAGAAAGTAAATAGGAGTTCCTCTTTGACATGTGCTTTTGCTGTGACCTAGCTCCTGCAAGCCAAAACTAAACTTTTCCTCACGGGTGTCCTTGCAAAGTTCCTGCTGTGTGGCCGTAGGGCAATGCTTTACTACATGTAGTTAGTTTTCCTAGCAAAGACCACTGCTGCAGAGACACCAGCTGGGAAGCTCGGAGTGCTGGACATCACCGTACGAGCAGACAACAGTGAAGAATGGCAGCGTCTGGACCGATGCTGGATACCTGCAGGATTTCCAAGAGCTGTCAAACAGAGCAGGCACAGACCAAGACAGACGGACTCCGTGTGCCATCTGCTGGTAGCCAGGCTTAAAATGGACGAGGAGAGTGAGCAGGGCTGCCAACAGATGCTGGAACAGAAACTGTATGAACAGAAGACCTCCAATGTTTTACTAATTCTCTTAGGGATTTCTCTCACTCCCCCAGTCCAGGCATTGCCTCTTCCCAGCCGGTAAATCCTCTGCACCATCCCCGTGCATTCTTTTAGTCTGTGCTCCTAAAGTCTCCTTAGTGATGAATAGTGGCTCAGTGTGTGAGATGGCTCCTGGGAGATGCGTTATAAATACCTACAGAAATTGGACATTTCTGAAATGTAGTTGCTGAGACTGACTATTAATAAAGCACAGAACACAGGCTTTGGTGCTCCTGTCCGCACCACCTTCTGTGTCTCCATACAGCAATTCCCGCTGTCCCAGGGCTCTCTGACAGCAAAGCTGGTCCCAGTGCACACCCCAGCATGGGGGGTCCCCGCCAGGCTCTCCCCTCTGGGGCGATGCCAAAGTTTGAGTCAAGACCGTGAACAAGATGGCCCTGGGACATAAACATTCGCAAGGGCCAACGCTCAGCTAAAGCTCAGAAATGTAATAATCAAAGGATTGTAATTAAAAATAATAACAATATTAAAAGAAAAAAAAATATAAATTAGGAAGACGGGACCTAAGGGTGGGGGAAGTAATTCCCTCCCTCCTTCCTTTCCTCCCTCCTGATTTTGAAGTATTCAGTGATATTTCCCATGCACGCACATTTTTTACACCCTGTGTCAAATCAACAATATCTGACCTTACCTAATAGCTAGCACTTCACAGTAAGTCTTATTCGCAGAGCTGATCATATTCGCTCTGACTGAAAGCATCTTCTTTCCCAGCCACCTTCCAGTGATTGTCAAGGAGGAGGCAGAAACATTTGCTCTGTTTGAAAAGCACAACCTTGAAGCAGGGCAGAGAGACTGGATTAAGACAAAAGATCTTTTATTGTCTTCAACTGAAGAGTTTGATACAGAGGAACTACACAGAGGTTTCATTCATATAAAAAAAGAGAGCCCTTTATTTACACAAGTGTTCAAAGTCGCCAAATGTACCTAACAACAACTCTGTATTTTCTTTATTCTTCTGTTAGTTATTCCCACCTAGATGGAGCAAGCATTGGTCAGTAACACTTAGAAAAACACGTAAGAAGCTTTTGGGTAGGAAAAAAAAAGAAATATGTTCTAAAAGAAACCAAATCCCTACGGGTGTTTCACTGTAACAAACCCAGCAGAATACTTACAACCAATCACTAACAAAAGGAACAGTTTTCGGTATGGGCTCAGCAGCCTAATCATTCTCAGCCTTTCTTTTACTTCCCCATCTAAGCAAATATACCCTGGACATGCACAAACTCAACATGTATGAAAAAAGGCAGAAATTTATTTAAAAGTAATTGTGCTTTTATTTATAAAAAAAATTTACAATCAGACACTGTCCTGCTGTGTTTCCGAAAGCATGGTTCTCTTAAAAACGACAAAAACTTAGCTTATTATTATCATTATTATTATTACTTTGTCATTATATTAATAATATTAATCTTACACTTAACTTTAAAAACATACTGCTTTCCCTTTCCCATCCCCTCCTTCTCTGTGGTACTTGATATATATAAAAAAAGGCTTTCCAATGACCAAAGAATTTCAATTATAACTAATAATAATAATAATGATGATAATTAATCATACACATTTGTGTGTGTAAAATATGGCTGGTTCTAAAACAAACTTCCAAGTACAAAACTGTTCTCCCTCCCCTACCCTGGGCCACCCAAGAAATAGTTAGACTGTGGAAGAACTTTATCCCAGAGGCTTTCTGAGGAAATAAAAATTAATAAAACAACATACAACCCTTGGGATCGTTGTCTTTGGTGTGGAGGACATTACTGATGGGCAGCCGGAGCTGCTCTGCTGAAAACGCTGGGACGCTTAAGGCTTGTTGTTTGGACTGCTGCAGAAGCCTCTGTTGGGCCAAGGGTCACCGATGCTTTGGTACGACTACCAGCTCCTCACACCCCACCACCCCAGTGATGCCAGAGGATCCCCCACACACCCCCACTCTATATCCCTCCCCCCCATCACCCTGCCCGCAGCCCCTTCACCACCTCTGGGACTTTACGCTCGCTTTCGTCTTCCTTCCAGATTTCGGAAGCTGGAAGGTCTCAGCTTCATTTCTGCAAACTGGATGGAATATTCGTGGCCCTTCCAGTGGAACCAGTTAACACCCTGCAAAGACAAAGATGAAGTGTGGGATGTCACACATTCACTCCTTCTCCTGTTGTCAGCCTTTACTGCTCTCATTTCAGCTTGCAGGCTGTTTTCTAACTTGGGAACAGAGGCACAACAAAGTAGAGGGGCTTTGGGAAGCACAGGGCTCCGGCCGCTAGTATGCACAACCTGTGCAAACAAACCCACATGCTGTCCCCCAGAGCTGTCACTCTTTGCCCAGCCTTCACGTCAGGAAGAACATTTTGTTTCACATATTGAAAACTACGGTTGTTCCCTGCACACTGGGGATATGCCCTTGGAAAATCATACAAACACATCAATATTTCACCAGCTGACATTAAATTCTTGTTTTGTGAGCAACTGCCCATATCTTTCCCCACGATCCTTTGGTTGGGAGGTGGGCTTGGCTGGCGTTCCAATGTCTGGCTAGCTGAACCACCAGACAGATCCATAATTGCAATTCCCCTTTTAATGCATTATGGAAGCCTTCAAACACCAAGCTCACCTGGCTGTGGCTGTTGTCACCATATCTGCCCATCAGATTGACTCGGTGGCAATTCTTGTACCAGAAGGCACCCTTGTACGACAAAGCACAGTTGGTGATGGCAGAATCGTTGTCCTTGTCAAAGGTGGAGAAGGACCTTCCGTTATGGTATGTCATGGAGTCACCTGGATGGGGGAGACAAAAGAGCAGTCAGTTGTTTGCCTAGTTTAGATTACGTGGGAGTGACCATTCTGCAGAAAATGTTTGTACTGTGCATGCACCATCTGTAAAGCCTGGCTGTGTATCTAAGTGTTTAAAAATTGACTTGTTCTACTACAGAAGGAAGTACACAATATTTGTTGTTGGAAGCAAGTCAAAATATTTTTCCAGGCGGTCTGTAATCCCCAATTTATTAAGTGGCTTTCTATGTAGCTCAATTTCTCTACTTCTTGCTAAAAACTGGATTTTGGCCCTGTACAGAAGGCAGTGTGGACAAACCAAGTCCAAAAGGACCTCCACAAGGAGTGAGTCAAGACCAAAGGAGTCTTCACACTTAGCTGGTCCGTGCAGTAAAGCTACACATTTCATTAGCTGGAAACACAGACAGAGAGATATCTGCCTACTGTTGACTTCCCTCTCCCAGGGTCTGGGTGCCCATTTACAGATGGGTGCAGCAGGAGCAGCCTTCAGTGTATGCCTGAAGCAGAGCTCACACTCATGCCTCAGGATCTGTGTTGCTCCATCCATTAATCTTAGACCTGAATGCTTAGGAAAAGGAAGTAGTAGGATTGAATCCTACTAGCTGTAGCAGATACTCCTACTGCTCTGCATCAGTGTGTTTGCCTTAAATAGACACTAATTCTACTACTGCTGCATATCCTTTGTCTGTATCCCTATCGGCTGTGCATAAAGTTCGTGTGATGGTCACAGGGCAGAGTCCCTACACACCCATCTCTGTGGTCTTGTTTTATGCACCTTGCAGCATGAAAAGTATCTCTTTTTAAGACATCCTGTGGAGCTGGATTTAACTCTTAATCCTCTGAAGCCCTGAAGAGGGCTCAATAAGGGCCGCAGGGTTTGCCCCAGTATGATTGCAAAAGGCAGATGATTTGTTCAGCAAAATTACAAATCATGTTATAGCAGGACTTTGCTGCATATTCCCCTGACAAGAGATGAGGCTGTGCCAAGCTATTATTAGCTGCACAAATGACAGTCAAGCATTGGCCAAATGAGATATGTGTCTGTTTAATATACTTGTTTATATTCTGTCATAAGCATGCCATAAAATGTGGCACCTAAATGACTGGAGGATTTAAAACAGAAACATAAAATCTATTGGTGTGTTCATATTTTCAAATACCTGACGTACAAAAGGTACCTGCTGTGATGATGATCTGCAACATTCACACACTGCTACCTTGAGCCATCTGGGAGAAAATTGCAAATCAGAAGAAAAAAAAAATATTTCATCTCACCTGCTGTGCCACTGTACCCATCCACTCTTAGCCGGTATCTGCTCTTCGCGTCTCCAACGTTGAACCTGTCATAGACGGCATAAGCTGTCTCACCTTTGTCCCGCAGATCCACGCGCAGCTCATACTGGCCCTGAGAAGTGATTTTGTGGAGGTTCTCCAGACCTGTGGAAATAAATGAACAATCTATTTGTCTCCCCAAGTTTATTTGTCTACCATCATGTTATCCCATAAAGGAGGTCATACTGGCCTGTATAGATACACCAGGGCATAAACACTGGTGAGGAAAGTGAGCTGTTTCGGCTATAGGGCAATGTTAGCACAAAAACAAATGGATAAAAACAGGCTGACTGAGAGACCTCTTCCCTTCAAATCACAGTAGCAGGTAGCCCTTTGGGAAAAGTAATCAAAGTTGTGCTGTGTGATCATCATTGCCTTTCATTTACAACCAAATAAAATATAGCGCGATCTTTGAAAATTTGCTTTTTACTTCTATTTTCCCCACTTTGCTTTTGTTGCTGGGGGTCTCCTAGGAGTACAGGAAGAAGAAGGTTTGCAGTTGCTTCTCAGGTTACCTCCTGACTTCTTACAGAGCACCACTGAGCATTGGTTTGGTACGTTTGGTGACCCAAGAAGCATGACGTCTATGAACTGCAACTGGAGGGACTGGCTTGGGCCTGGCAATTTCAATCTCCCTCGCAGCATGCTGTCCCTAGCCTCCTTCGTGCAGATTATATTCCCATTTACAAATACTCTTGCCAACTAAATGGAGGCTTCAAAATGGCTCCTAGTCTTTTGAGCTTTGTGCTTTCTTTTTTAAAAAAAGACAAATTCTTGCCACTTACCTATCCAGAATTCATCCCTAGGATCTCCAAAACCAGCCACATAAGTCTTCCAGTTCTTATAGAAATCTTCCTTTCCATTTTGACGCCTCAGGAACACCTGCAAACACCACATGCAAGAATTGTTATCAGCAGACTGCCTTTGACAGAAAGGGCACTAACAATGTGGCTTTTACAAATGCAGACATTGGCGTTGCTGCTCCCCTGCCCTTACCACCCAAAGCAGCAATCTCACTGCAGTTACTGAATTGTACCAAGTCTGTTGGATGCTCCTTGCTTTTTTTAAGTCTCTAGTTTATCTACTGGGTTTCCAGGCTCCCCTGAGTGATGTGGCCTTTTAGTTCCTGCTCTCTGGTTTTTTAACAGCCCCTTGCAGTTCTGTATTTCTCAGCCAAGACTTTCTACATCCTCTAGTCTCCCAGCCATGCATTTCTCCAGCTCCTTCTTCCTTTCTGTGCCCTGGGTCCCTCTGACATGTTCAGATTTGAGGACATCAGTGCAGAGAGCTGGCATTTTTATTGCCTTTTATTTGTTGTCTGGGTGAAATGTGTCCCTTGGATAATGGCCTGGGAAGCCCGGCCAGCCACCACAGCATACGGCTGCTGAACAAACGCTTTCTCTGGCCTGTGCTTTAACCTCCTTCACTGTCTCTCTCATTCAAATAGAGTCAGTCCACCCTCCTCTCACCTAATTAGCTATTTAGAAGGTATGTATCTGATCTAAGATTGTCATTTCAGCAACCCCTATAGCCAGTGGAGAGAGATAAGTGCTTTTCCTAGGTGCTGAAACCACTGATGTGACCCATCCTTTGGAGACACCTCTCTCTCCTCCAACTACAGAAAGAGCTGGTAACCTTGTTCTAGGCACCTAGGTGTCCTATCCGACATGAAATTCCCCAAATTTATAGACAAGTCAGCCCTACTCTGATAATAGAGCACTATGAGGGATGCCATAGATGAGCAGGGATGGGATCTGCTGCTCCTGCTCTTAGCACAGGTGGATGCACATGAGGGTGGTGCGGGCCCTCTCCCTCTTACTCACAATCCATCCACCCCCGTCCTCGCCCATGTCACAGAAGACTTGCAGAGGCTGAGCCTTGTCCCCATTCAGGTAAACTGTGTAGACCCCAGAGGTGGTTTCTCCATTCAGGAGAGCCTGGGAGCAGTCTTTCGGGTAAGGATAGAGAAGACCAGCTGCACACACAAAAAAGAGAAAGCAGTCCTTAAGAAATCAGCAATTACAAGGAACTTGTTGAATACAGATGACTCATGAAAATTTATTGTGGGTCAATGGCACAACCAGGTACAGAGCCCAGGAACGGGCTTGTAATTGCTATCCTACATAAAAAAGATTCACAGTAAACAGCAGATGATGTAAATTTTT
This sequence comes from Pygoscelis adeliae, assembly GCF_000699105.1. Classification (NCBI taxonomy): domain Eukaryota; kingdom Metazoa; phylum Chordata; class Aves; order Sphenisciformes; family Spheniscidae; genus Pygoscelis; species Pygoscelis adeliae. The sequence goes on from NW_008823916.1 coordinate 289,664, forward strand.
TCTTTTGAATATGCTTTTGCACATCTGTCTACACTTTTGGAGGTGCTGTGAAGGCCAGATAACTACTCTCTGCTATGATGGGAGTGCATCCTCCAGCTAAGTATTTAAATGGCATGAGCTGTGTTTACAGCAACTTTTGGGTAAAACCAAATCTACCAATCTCTGATTATGTGACAGAAAAGGGAGGGGGAAATACAAAGACAGGACTACAACCAAAAATAAATAAATTGGGAATATTTTGCTAGCAAGTACAATATTAAATATGTTATAAAACTAGGCTTTTAAAAAACAAAGCAAACACTAATAGTTGAAACCACAGGGAAATGTGCATTTCTTTCTGACAACAAGCTAACAACATCGTTGCAGTCAGAACAATTTCTAACCCCCAAAAAAGCTTTTCTTCTTTTCTTTTTAAATTCACTTAGGCCATTAACTTTTTCAGCCAATGGTCTAATTAAGTGATGTTCTAGGTGTGTCCATGGGAGAATTTTTAACTGTGGCTGCTCACAGAGTGGCTGTTGCTCCCTTTCCAGTGTGTTGCACGTCCCTGCCTGTGCCTCAGCTACAGAAAACTTGCATCAGCTTTGGGATTTGGAGAAAAGCGGCTGTCTGCAGGGAGCTACTTCAGTGTTTCCCTCTCACTAAATAGCACACAAGTATATGTTTAGAGTTAAGGCCAGGCTTAAGCATCTGCCTGAATGAGGCTGACACTGCGTTCGTGTGGGCGAAGGCACCCCATTCAGTCCCTGCTTATGGTCAACTTGCCAAACGTCATTTAAATACACCCAGATTTAATTCTTCTCCTATTTCTGGTTGTGGATTGTCGCCTGTCGGTGGAGTTCACCCTGCTCTACACAAGGAGTGACTGTGAGCAGACTCGGGGCTACGTGACTTTTATTAGCACCTCTGTGAGTCCTTGGGCTGAAGTTGGTACACGCGGCAGAAGGAAGAATGGAAATGGCTGAAGGTCCTACTGGGTCTGAAAGGCTGGAAATTGTGAAAAGTGAGACAAATGACAAGCAAGGTTTCACAGTTAATACTGAACAACTTTTTTTTGTAATGTCAGATGTGAAGTGACCTTCAGAGAACCCAATCTGTCCTTGCATTCAGCTCACTGGAGAGCTGTCCTGTTAGAGCTGGAGCAGACATACGGTGTGGCTTTGCGAAAACCGATCTCAGAAAGAGGAGAAAAAAACCTGCCCAGAAATTCTTCTCCTCGGACCACTGAACTGATCTGTGTGTGTGTGCGGTTTGCTTCATTTCAACTTAAAATGCTGATTTGTTTTAACAGCTTGCTATGCATTGATACAGAGGTAAATCGGGGTGTCAGTTTGGATTTTAAAGAGTAATGTTCCTTTTGATATTTTACATGGGAAAGGCAGGATGTTTCGTCAGAGAGAGGACTATAGAGGTGATGTGGATAGATAGAAAGAAAAAAATTTCATCCTGCCAGTCTGGGGGAAGCAGATGACACTATAGCTCAGGGAGAACAGGGACTTTTGCACTGACATTACAAGCAAATGAACTGCATACTGACAATTGGATTAAAAATCTTCTACGAGGTCTGTGTCTGCTTATTGCAGAGCTCAGTGCTGTCCTGAGAGCAGTAACTTATACGTTATTTCAGCTGAGCATGCGCTCTAAGGTCCTTACTTGTGGTGAAAATGGTCTGGATTGTTTTGCTCTTCAGGGATCTGTTCAGCGCCTGGAGTTTCACTGTGTACTGGGTAGATGGGCTCAGCTCTGTCAGGCTGTAGGAAGTTGTCTCAGGGTTTAGGATGACTTCCTATAAGGAGGAGAAAATAATACAGGGAAATCTCAGTGAGAAAATCATAATAACCGGAACTGTTACATATTTTAGTTTGTCACATTATTTTTTGTGGTAATTATTTATGGTATTTTTAAACATCTAAATAATTTAATACAAAACTTGTATTCCTCTAAGATTTTTATCAAGCTAACTTTCTTTAGAAGTTTGAGAAAAGTTGTCTGGAAATGATTGTTTACCATCATAGTGTACAAGTTGTGTGGTTTAAAAGCAAGTCAGCATAAACGTTTACATGCCTTGAACGTACACATTGTATAGGTGTCTCCCTGAAACTCAGAAAACATTGAGAAGAATCACCCTTTAGGACAAGGAAATATCATACACCAGCCTACAAAAAGCTGTTTTCCTGTAACTGTAAAAGACTGATTTTCAGTATGCTTAGGGAATTTGCCTTCTTGAAAATGAGAACCCTTTCTGATGTACCAGGCTGGGCATCCAAAATTGTCTGTCATTTTTGCTGGGATTCACCTCATTCATATTTAAGCATCTAGTGTAATCTCGTTATGTAGGAACATAAAAATATTGGAGAGCAAGGGGCACGTTCAAAGGTGATTCATCCTGCCTTAGACACCTCACTTGCACAGGGAAGGATTCTCCTGAGTTTAGAAAGGGGAATCCCATTCTTTGGGGTGTGTGAGTTTATTCCATTATACAGGTTTGGAACGAGGGAAAATAGTTGCTTGTGCTTTTATCCATATTGTGGAGAGATGACTGTCAAAATTCAGGCTGCAATTGATGTTCTGTTTCAGGATATAATACAGGAAAGTACTTAAGCAGGTTTTAAATGCATTTGTGTTCAAGCTAACACTGAAACAGGTACTTAGTATTTTACCATGTTTAACTTAAGGCACATGATTATGTTCCATTGCTGAACAATTCAGTGCATCTCTACTGCCCAGTTTTGGTCTTGTAACCCACAGACCTTCTGGTTTGGTTACAAGTGCTATACCTTGACTCTGCCATCAATGGACTCGTAGATTAGGAGATAACCAGTGACAGGAGCACGTGGAGGCCTCCAAGTTATCACAGCTGTTTCTGACTGAACCTCAGTGGCACTTAAATCTCTTGGAGCATCCAGTCCTGAAGGAGACAGCAAATCAATTACAATCACATCTCTATGGAGTTTAGTACACAGGCTATCTTACGGGCAGTATCTTAAAACAGGCCAAGAAAGCAAACTTTTTCTCCCCAGAAATTTGAAATTTAAAAATATTTCAATCTCAATTTTGTGATTAAAAAGTAATTTTCCCATTGGAATTTTTAAAATAAAGGTATTTACTTTATCTAAGTTAAAATATTGGCTCATCTCAGGCACTTTAGTTTATAAGCAGTTGCATTGAAATGTCTTTTGAAACAAAATTGTGCCTTTCATTATTTCACACAAGAAGACAGATTGGTATTTACATATTCCCAGGAAGAAATACTTTGGTTCCAATGATGGCTCTTTTGAATAGGAAAACTTTTCATACTTGGTCTGGCTACAGCTTCCCTTCTACACTGTAATTATAACACTGAATTTGTATGGCTCAGCTCTTGGCTCTCTAGTTAACACCCTGGGACAAGTCAAGTAACAGTCAGGAAAATGAGAAACGTCCATGATTTCACTGATGCTCATGGAAAGCCTTAAGTTTGAAACCAACTGGATACCTTCAGCATTGGTACCCCAACATCAGCCCCCAAAGAAGAGCTTCTGCTCCTGCTTTGTGTGAGAATCTGTAGAATTGGTGACAGAAAATCACCTTCTGGATCTAGCCTTCCACCACAGAAAATTTGGTGCAAATACTATCAAAATTCAGGTTTCTAGTAAAAAAGCACAATGTGCTGACTGACTTTATAGTATTAGAGAAATGTAAGGCAGGTGGGACTAGAAGAGATGGCAGCTCTCCCCGCAGTGAGGTGGGACATAGCACCTGTAGTAAACTGGGTGGAGAGGGTCTCACTCTTCTGCGTGTCCTTCAGTGCATGGACACTCAGAGTGTACTCAGTTGCAGGTCGAAGGCCCTTCAAGTCATACTCCACAGTGTTTCCTGATACCATCTGAGTAACTTCTGATTCTAAGAAGAAAACACAGAAGAGAACAGGTCCCGACATTATTCAGACATGGCATGATGAACTCAAGTCCATGCTCCACTCAGTGATTTTTTTCTTACTAGCTGGGAGCAAGCACAAAATAGTAAAAGCCCAGAGCCCACCTCTCTGCTCATACCTATGCTGAATCTGAATTGACACCAGAGTCCTTTATCTAAAAGTATTAGCACTCTCTAGTGTTCATATGAATTATAACACCATCTTTTCTTTTCAAGAATATCAGTTATCTCTGTTCATGTCTGAATTGGGAATGCTTAACTAAAATGATCATTTTTAAAATGCTTCCAGTGAGGCATCTCCTTCAAATATCAGCCCCCTGCCATCCTCCTGGGGTCACATTGCTGCACCCATTTCTGAGCATCTCTCAAGAGCTGTAACTCTGCCAGCTCCCTGACCCATCACTAACTCTTCTTACCATCCTCAGAAGCATAGGAGACAACGTAATTATCCACAGCAGCAATTGCTGGCTGCCAGGTTGCCAGAGCCTCAGAGTCTGTGATGTTCACCACTACTAGGCCTGACGGGCTGTCCAGAGCTGAAAGAAAGAGAAAAACAGATTGAAGGAATTTGACAAACATTACCGGCTCTGTGCAATGCTCTGTTGAAAATATATGATATAAAATGCACAAACACTGCTGCTTGATGCAGCTTTTATGATCCCCTTTGGAATAGTGGAGCTCTGCAGAAAAGACGTCAGTGCCTATAAAGAGACGTCAAATGCCTCCACTGGAAAGGGAGGTCAATGCATGAAAAGATTAAGCACTGGGAACAGACATAACTAACTATGTTCTCAGATCAGTCTTGATATCATCAATCTTAACGGCTCTGTCAGAGCTGACATATTTCTCTCAACACCCTCAAATCTGGACTGCTTTTTGGAGCAAACTCAGGAGACAGAGCTGGGAAAAATAACTAATGTGACAGCAACTGATAGCCACTGTGACCTTCCACCAGCTTGCCCTGCATGTTTAAAAATAAACCAATCAAACAGCCAGCTAACCATCCAAAATACCCACACGTCCTGCCTTGCTTCCTCATGGGACTCTATTTTGCACATAGTTTTACGCTATTCCTGAATTGGGATAGATATCTGTCTCCAGTCCTTCTGGAATGGGCTATAAATTCCATGTTGTTATCCAATACTCATCAACTTGTTCCTTGCCTCAGTTCTCTGAATACTTGTTAGCCCCCCAAAAAAGAAAGAATGAATGAGACTGCAGCGTCGGGTCAGCAGGAGCATAGTGGACCCTCATTTCCTGCAGGGATATTTAAAGCAGTGTTGAAGAAAAACCAGGAGAGAGAATGCTTTTATGCTTAGAGCACAGTCTGGAACCTGGGAGATGTGGAGTTTGAGTCCACAACAGAAACTGGTCTGAACTGCTCAGCTGAGCTGGCCCTTTGCTCCCTCATTTGTAAAATGGTATTAATTAAACTTCTTGTTTTTTCTGATGTATTAGGACTGTAAATACATGAATTGTCTCTGTCTCACTGCAAGTTGGTTCAGCACTTAGCAAATGGGAGCCTGATCAAACTTATAAGTTCTATACTCATCTGAAATATGAAGACACACAGAAAGAGCAGGCAAAAAACTTCCTACAGTTTGTGTGGACAGCAAAAATGGGATCTCAGTGGGTCTTCAGCTCCAGCTCCTGAGTCTCTCCTACAGCACAGACAATGCATTTGAAAACCTGCTATTTCCTCTTTATATATTACCTGTTTTCAGAGTGCCAGAGACGGGTTCACTTTCTTCAAAGCCTTTCACAGAGATGATACTAACATTGTAGTCTACACCTGGGACTAACTTCACCAACTTGGTCTTTGTCTTGCTTCCATCGACTGTAACAACATTTGGAGTACCTAGGATGAAGCCAAATGCCACGGGATTAGTGACACAATATTCCAGTAAATGCTTGAAGGATGCGTTTCAAGTTAAAGACATTATAACTAACATGGATGTACTTGTACAGGAGGAGGTGAATTTTCCCCAGTTAGTTACAATCACTGATGTCAAAGGGCAGCCTCAGGACAAAATATTGCTGCCATGACACCTAAACCTAAGACATTGGTTTGTATTCATTCCTAATGGTATGCCAACAGTAAGAAAAAATTAACATTTCTGTTCAGAAAAATATAATTTTACAAATGATATGTAAGGTGAAAACACAGCACTCTCTACATGGAAGTTCATACACCTGCAAGGACAGGACTTGCAGTTTAGATCTGCTTTTTTCTGGTAAGGGCTGGAAGTTTCTCCTTCACTCATCTGATTTTGAATAAAGATATATTATTGTATATATTATTTTAAGAGGCGCTGCATGTGTGGGTGAGGACTTAGGACACATATTTGTTTCAAATTTTGGGTTTATTCCAGGAAAGCACTTAGAGAAGTGCCTAACTTTATGATTGTGGATTGCTCCTTTTCTTCTGTGAGATCACTATATATTTAAAGTTGCATGTGTGCTTACATACTATGTTGTCTAAAGGCCTATATCTTTACTTGTCTTAGTCAATAGCATGTCTTTTATGGTCCTGATGTCTGTAGTGTTTGCTCTTTAGCTGTTTCCTTTCAGAGATGCTCCTAAGTTATGCTAAAAATCTGTTTAAGTATAGGAAGTTTTTTAAGCTGAACACTAAACCAGAGATATAACAGATGGCATGAAACAACATTGGGGAACAACTAAGAAAAATCACTGCCTTGGAAAACTATTATAACCATGGATTACGACTATTATTTCCAAGAGCCATCTTTTCAAATATGCTTAGCTCATAAAGTGCCTACAAAATAATGAGGCAGTTTGGAAATAAATCCTTACTTAGGAGGCTCAGCGGGAACAGAGATTTTTGTGAATGTGGCCCTATTAGGGGTACAACCATTCCAGTATCTAGCTCTGAGCTCCCTTACAAGTCTTGTCCATGGGATGTGGGACACTATGTTCAGACCATGGGACCATGTATGCACACCCACGTCAGCAGTTTGAATCAAAAAGAGATGATCTGTGTAAGATCATCTGGGAGATCCACTGAGAGATGGATATCAGCACAACAAATCCTTTCTGCTCTCCCTTTTACCATCTTCCTCCCTGTCCCTCCTCACAGTTACTCACCTCCTGTGACAGGGACATAGGAGATCCGGTAGCTCTCCACGCGGGTGCGAGGGGGTGTCCAGCTGACTGTAGCAGAGTTTTCCGTGATGTCAGAGAAAGAAATTCCCTTGGGAGATCCAACAACTGTCAGTGGAGAATAGAGAACAAACACACCACATACATAGAAAGAAAAGGTAAATCATTTGTTTATCAGTCCTGGAATAACTGATTTGTCCTATCCCTCTATCCCAAGAGCTGATGCTATCAATATTCTGTCCTAAACAACACTAATGCAGGGAGTACTAAACAGTTAATGGTTTTATTACATACTGACAGCAACAATCTATTTGGTCTAAATTTTCCTTTTTCAGTAACATTATAGTAGTGCATAGCTTAAAAGTACCCCAGGCATATAGCTACATATCTTGTACACAGAAGTTACAAAGATTTCAGTGTTATAGAAAAGTACGGAGGAATACTTACAGCAATGCCATTCTATTACCCAGGACTCATGGTATTTGTAATTTTTTCTACCCCAGTTTCACTTGGATGATTTTTATACTTTCTGTTGAGTCTCAGAGCCCTATCTGTGACCCACAGCAATGGCAGCCCTTAGCAGTGGAGACATCTCTCTTCCTGAGCATAAAGTTTCTGCTATAGGATGCCTAAAAAAGACCTGGACTCAGTTGCGTGAGTTCATCAGGGGTCCATCCTCTCAAGCATTGACTGCTGTAGCTTCTGTTGGCTTCAAAGTAGAAGCAACAAGATTTTCTTCTTGGAATCTCTATCTGAGACCATGAGTTTTCTTAGGTACATTCAAACACATCCATCCAGAGGACATCCAAGTACAACCATCATGAGGAAGGCACTTGTGGTTCCACTGCAGCTCTTTGTCATACAACCCAGCGTTTCCCTGTATAAACCTGAGCGCTACATTTGCCCATGTAAATTAGATCAGTAAGCTGGGCAAACAAAGCCCAAGTTTTGCCAAAATGCCAATCTTAAGATGCAAACCAACACGCATCTGAAACATTCCAGTTTAAGGCTTAATTAAGCTATTGCAAAACAAGCATGGAAAGAGCTTCTGGAAGGACATGGTAAAGAGATGTGCCACTTCAAAATTTACGCTGAGTATCTCACTTCCAATTTGCTTTTTTGACTGTAACCAAAACAACCCTGACATGTGTTAAAAAAATAAACAGCCCACACAGAGTAGGCCATTAGCACAAAGAGGAGAGATACCAAACATCAGCCACATTAAGAGTGGTGGAGACTGGCTGAGGGCAGGGAAGGGGGGCAAGAGGAGAAAAAAAGTGACTGTGCTTGAAATAGCTTGGAAAGAACGTGCCTGCGGGAAAGAAGTCAGAGGGCTGTTTGTTCCATGTGTCCCCAAAGCTCTAGCAGCAATGCACTAAATCAACTGAAAGGCAAGGAAAGAAAAACAACTGAGCTCTCAAGAGAAATGTAAATTATTTCTCTGGAGCTCACTAGACATGTTGCATTTGTGGGGTTTGCTCACATGGAAAAGCCAAAGAAAGAAAGAAAAGAATTAAAGATAAGGAAGAAAGCAAGGTGGAATTAGTAAAGCTACAAGGCACACAAAGTTGCTACTGATTTAGGTACAGTCTGAAGGAAACAGAAGAGCATAAAGAAAACCTGGGAAAGGGAGAGAAGTGAAAATCACATTGATTTTGCTTCACATTGTAGGTGCCCTTAGTAACTGGTGAAAAGTTCTAGTGATGACTCTGGAGATCAAAGAGATGGACCAGCACTCAGTTTTCATACACATGGGGAATTTCAGCCTTTCCCAGAACATAAAATGCATCCCACTTGGACTCTGCTGTGCGCACTTCCATGGGCTTCATGCTTGTTATCTGTACCAGGTGAACTGCGTAACAAACAGTAGTAAGAAGAGCCGTGACTCTGTGAGAGTTCCACATCCCCAACTACCCCAACTGCAGCTACTTTCCTGGGAGCAAACCTGGCAAAGAAAGTACAATGGACCATCAGAGCAAGCATCAGTCCTGGAATGAGTCCCAGAGATGTAAGACAGTGGTACCTTTGAGCACAGGGAAATTAAAAAGTAGCAAATGAAACCATCTTCTTGAGCTACCTGAAAGCCAAAATTAAGCAGGCATAAAAAATGGCCAGCATGCTTCCGTCTTGTGACTCATAAAAAACCTCAGTTCATCTGTTGGGCAGATACAGGTAATTAGCATTATCCTCCAGCATCATTCCCCATTAGCTGTATGAGAGACGGAGAACTTTCCTGTGAGGTTGCTAAAGCACCCATGATACCCGAGTAGCTGCTATTCTTTGGGGATTTTTTTGCTAAAAAAATGTTCTTTCATTACTAACAAACTATAGGAGTATGTTCACTGGCTTTCTTCTCCTAAGCAACAGGAAGCATCAGGTTGCATTTATCACGTATAAAGAGCATGTGAAGTGTTTTGTGACCCTCTCAGATGAAAAATGCTGTCACGGTGTGACAAAACACCATTAGAAGAAGAGGAAAGTAGCAGCATGAGACCCACGCTTTCTACCAAGGATATTAAGTGGCACATGGCTGTGTTGTGGTCCCCCGGTGAGGGCTGAATTGCACCTTTAACAGACGTTACACAGATGACTTTCCAAAAGACACTGACTGTCCCTCTGAGAGCAGCAGTGGACAAACTCCCTTGTGCCAATTTGATTAGACACTGCAGATCTGTATGATGCTGCCTTGCACTACAGTGATTTTATGATTAATGTTTTCTATCACAGCAGAGTTGATGAGGGTGAAGTGACAGAAAAATGCAGAGGGTAAGAAGAGTGGGTACCATCATCACCCCAAAGAGGATAACCTTTTAATAACATTATCAATCATCAGCAGTTCTGGGGGAAAACTATTGCTGTTCACTTGTACATATGAATAAATAATGGAGGAAGAACTACTTGTGATGGGTGTGGGAAGATATGACTTCATTGTCAGTTCCCAGGCCCAGCGGTTTCACACCACATTCCTGGTGTGATGGGAGCAAGGGAGTTCATCTCAGCCTCCGGGCAAGTTACCAGCTGCAGGACCAACACAAGCTACATAAAGAAAATGGCAAATGCCAGTCCTGCCCTACTCATCCTTTCCACATCCAGAGCCCATGGCTGTCACTAGATCAACTGCCTTGCTGACTTCTTAAAAGAGAAAGAAGGAAAGGAAACCACAGAGGAGGACAAGGCAGCAAAAGGTGAACACTGCAAGGTCTTTCCTCCCCCTCCTTCCTTATGGTGGGTGGGTGGTTTGCTGTACAAAGAAAAGAGGTCAGACCCTGAGAGAGGATTGCTTGGCGATGCTCAAACCAGACTCCCTCAACTGCACCAATTATTCCAGTTGAGGACCTGATCCCTGAAGACTGTATTTTTGTATAAAAGGGTACGTGCCCAGGTAGGGAAGAAGGGGCAAGCTGTGAGTGATAAATACAGAGAAGGATTTTCAATCTAGATTATTTTCCTGCCTTAATTTCCATGGTAGTGTTTGGTTTAGGTTTGCTGGTCTGTTTGCTAGCTTTGTTCCAACTGTTATTTTACTACCTCCTCTACTAAAGTTAAAGACTTTCTAGCTAATTTATCCCTTGCTCACTCGTAACTTGTACACAGGCCAGAATAAAGTAAGGCTGAATATAAGCCTGCCCAAGCTACCCCCTTCAGGGATAGAAATATTTCTTTGCAACCAGGCTGGAAATGCTATAAATATACATATGTTTGTCTAATCATCAATTCCTAAAAAGGAAATTTGTTAGATGCCTTGGTGGCCCAGCTACCCAATGTGTGTAACCTGCAGTCTGAATTATTTAGCTGGATTTTTGTGGCTCCAGCTCTATTATCAATTATCCATGGGCTATTTACATCTGACAAACATCTTTTGGGCTATTGACTTCAGTAGGTGACGTGCTAAATCTCCCTGAAAGAACAGAATAAGAATGTAGTCATGAGGAAAATGACAACTCTTAGTGGTTTACCATAAATATCCTGGAAGTCAGTGAAAATGGGGACATGCTGCTAACAAGTGCAGTTGACTTTAAACACCCTTCTCCATTATGAGTCAACCCGCATGAGCCTGGAGAAAGGTGGCTTGTGATGGATGCATGTTCTGCTTCATGTAAATGTCTGGGTGAGTGTATATATGCCCTTGCTGTTTATTCAAGGGATGTGATGGCAATCAGCGGAGCTGGTCAGAAATGTGCCTTTCCATGCTAACAACTGGCACCACAGACATTAAGATGAGTCATGAGGCCATGCTGTTTCAGGAAAAGCTGTTCAATACTGAGTTATTGTTGTCCCTTTTCTGTGTGTTGTCTGGAGTACACTGCTACAGCTGGGCAAATAACTCTTTTATGCATTTCTGTTGGCTTCCTCACACACTGAACTTACCTGTCCCCTTCTCGTTCCCCTCCTCCTGGAATTAGGTTGATTTGAAATTACTATGTGTTCATATCAGCAAGCTCAAAATCTTTAAAAGAGTGCATTTGGGTCACAGGACATTGCTTCATTTCCTTTAGATTTAAATATGTTTCAAAATGAAACCATGATTTTGGTGGAAAAAAATTGAAAAGCTTCATTCAAAAGTGCCAAAATGAAATGCTTCAAATTATGAACCTTTTTTTTTGTTTAAATTATTCTAAGGAATTCAACCTAAACCTCAAGAACTTTTTACTTGACTAGTATCTGCATATTTTCATAGAAAAATAATAGAAGAAAAAATACTCCAGTTACAAATAGCAAAAACTTCCTTCTTCTCCCTGCACTGAGAAAATGAAGCTCTGTTCTGGTAGAGATTTTTCAGAAACTTATATAGGTTTAGGCTAACTTCAGACACAAGACATTCGCAGTTATGTTTACAATGTTTCTTCATTAATGTGAGACTATGAAAGGCAAGAACTCCAGCTTTGTGGAATTGGCATGCTGCAATTGAGGATTAAGGCCTTGGTATTTTTAAACCAAAATGGCATGAATTGGCAGTCATACCTGCATCTTTTTTTCTGGATGATTTTACCTGGGTAAGTCACTAAGCTAATTTACATCAGGATTTTTGACAGACAAGAATGAGAATATGTAGCAACTTCTGCTGAGGGAGTTCAAAGCTTTGATTTTGCAAGAAACCCAAGTTTATTTTGAATTATCGAGCACATGTTGCTCCTGGTAAGATCAGTCTAAGTTAATGGTGCTTAGTCCTTTGCTGATCAAGCCATAGATAAACTTCTCAATAGCTCTGGTAAATTCATTTTGTCATACCTCTTTTCTAGGGAGGTAAATTGTTGTGCAGTGGTGATATGTAATTAGTTGCAGGAAATCACTGAAAAAGGCTGATACAGAGACAATATTTCTTGGCCCTCAAAGCCAGTGCTTGAATTGCTAGACTCTGCTGCCTAATTCCAGATCATGAAAGTAATTAAATAAAACCATATTAAATAGACAGTGATGAAGGTAAGGAATCTGAGATGATTGTAAATAACGACACCACACTGACCCAGTAACTTGGATAAGGGACATGCAGGAGACAGTTCGAACACCTCAGTGACAGCTCAAGCTGGCTACGAAAAGGAGAGATGCTGAAAGAAACAGGCGTGAACATGTTACGCTTTTCCTACTGCAAAGGCAATACCTGTGGTTGCTACTGCATTTATGGGTTGGGAACGTCGTCCACTGCTAACTCCATAGAGCTCAATTTCATATTCAGTACCCTCTTTCAGCCCTGTTATATCCTGGGTGCGCTCATGGCCTGGTACTATGAGTTCCAGCGGATCAGATTTCCTTTTGGTATCCCTGATTTTTAGAACAAAACTGTCAAAAACCCCGTCATCTGCAGTCCAGGACAGACGGAAGCCATCTGGAGTAGCATCTGAAACCAGAAGGTTGTCGACCTCGGGTTCTGCTTCTAAAAAAGAAGATAGCAGTAGGGAAAAGAGATTATTTTTTAATCAGTTCATTAGAGTCCTGCCTGAGATCTGGATATAACACACTGCAAGAATCCAACCACAGTTCAAAGAAAGGGAAACAATCTGCCAGCTATTGAAAAAAAAAAAAAAGACGACTATTAGCATTATACACATACTGAAGAAGATATATATGAGTGTGTGCAGGCCCATTCAAACTTTCACTCTTTAATAGCAAATCCACTGCACGGACATACACCATTTGCCTCTGACATGCAAAGTTACACATGCTAGTAGTAAGTTTCATGTGCATTTCTCCCTTGCTACCTATGTGAAACCTTTATGTATGATAAAAACAAGCTCTTGTTATAGAACCGCAGGCATGCCTGTAGTATTGTCAGGTCTCTCTCTGTTAGGAAGACAACATAGAAGCCACCTGAAAGAGTATTTTTCTTCATGCAAAACCCTTATTTCATGCACTTCTGGCATCTGTGATGCTTCTGATCAGATGAATCCTTTACTTCAACATTAAACAAATGCTGAAACAGCAAAGGGGAATCATGAAAATTCACATCCCCTAAACAGCACACTTAAATACAAATGCAAGACCTACTGTCTTTAGTGAAAGAACCCATTCAAGAGGATCCCAGGAGCTGTAAGTTATTAATTACCTGCAAAATATCTTTAGCTCAGTATCGTCAGGCATCATTACCTAGAGAAATGCTACTGGAGTGGTTACTGTCTTACAGCATCTCCAATGCACTTCTTTCTTCCACAGAAAGACATTCCTATTTATTTTCTCACGAACCTCCAATCAGGTAACCCCCAGCTTTACTGCTGCATAGACAGCAACATGCAGATGAGACTTGATGGTTATGGGGCTAGGGAATCGGTCTGCAATGATTTTTCAAGAAAGCTCAGGTGCTGCTGGAAAACGGCAGCTATGATGAGGTTGAAAACATGAGCTAAGGTTTTCTCGAGAGAGAGATGCCAACTTTATGGGTGGCAATGATCACACTCGATGGTCTTTGGGTGGAACCCACACAGAACGTGAAAGAAAGGAGGCCATGGGCAAGAAATCCATGACTCTTCCCGAAGGTCCTGATGGTTGGCAAGTTGGAGAATGCTGATGTGCCCAGCAGCTGTTAACAAGACGAGCTCCCACATGCAGCAATTTTTCTTTAAAGACTTCGGTTAGAAGTACCTGCATGACCATACCAGAAACTTTCACCCAGCAACCCACGTCATGCGCCTCTACAGGATCCCTCATAAAGACAAAAGGGAAACATCAAGTTAAATGGAACAGAATTTCATTGGTGAACCTGTCAATCATGAGGAGTTATGTGTAGCCACGATGCAGAAAAGGATGCAAAAGCCAAGATTTGCTTTGCAAATGGTTTGCATGAAACATCTTCCATGTGAGAAAAAAAGCAAGAAAGAAAGGGTGGAAGAGGACAATTTGTTCACATTAAAATACCTGTAACAGCCACAGTGCTTAGGGGCTTTGTTTGGTGCCCCTTGGCAAAACCATAAAGCATAACCTCATAGCCAATGCCAGTAATAAGGCCTTTAAGCTTCAGTTGCCGCTGGGCTCCCGTAAGGAGGAACTCCTGTGGGTCCAGCAGCTTGCCAGAATCCACCACGACTACTAGAAAGTTGTCAAAGGCATTCTCCGATGCCATCCACGATACTGTGAACCCATAAGGGTTAATATCAGAGACAGTTAGGTTTTCCAGTGGGGGCATGGCCTCTAAAAGAAGGGAAGGTGCAAAAACACACAAAAAAAGAAGCGAAAAACATTGCAAATTAGAAAGTGTCACAGATTCCACCAAACATATATCACATTTTTCCCCAAAGTATGGATTTAATAGAAGTGCATAGCCAGGACCACAAGACTAGGATTTTCAATGGAGCCTCCAGAAGTTAGATGCTCAATTCTTAATTTTCACCAAGGGTGTCTCAGCATCTCATCTCACAAGCTCCACTGAAATTCCTTCCAAGCTCACTGTGCAAGCACATTTCTTCTGTTATACATGCACTGTAAGACAGTTATAACCAAAATTGTTTTAGAAATGCTATGCATAAAGCTTTCACTTGTCTCCACCATCAGTGCTTTAGGGACAAGCCTCAACTTTGGCATTCACAATTCCTGTATTTTTCTTTTTTACCTCCCTACTTCACGTGAATATCTCCAGCTTTTCTTTTCAATGGTGGAGGGGTCAGAGATGCCAGAAGAACTGCCAGAAGCAGGACATTAACCAGTCAGGTTCATAGCCAGTGCAAGCACTAAATACTTGCAAGATTGTTTTTTGCAGGGGATAGGAGAGAAGCCAGAGTTTGCACTGGCTAAGGGCAGGGGCTAATGACTGCAGAACAGAGCAATAATTTGTCCAAAGAACTTCGCAGGCAGCTGCTAGTGTGGTATGCTGACAACTTAAAGAAATTCCAGTGAGGGGTCTTTTTTTTCACATCAGCATGAATTTGTCAAAGTTTAGAGGCTGTGGATCAACTCCTCAAAACTTTCCCACCAAGTCTCTGAAAAAAAAAGGGCCACATTTTCACAAGACAGTTTCTCAGTGTATTTTGCTCACTCAAAATCTGACAAGTCAAATAGGAAGATCAACTGGCTTTGCTAAGCCATGGCCTTGACCCTGGATCCCAGGCATTGCTAGTATTTCTCTAAACTATTTGTCAAACCTTGCTTTGTTGGCTCAGGAGCTAACTCATTCGATCTTCCAATCACTCAAATTTCCATATTAAGAAAATACCAGTTAGTTAAACACAGAACTTTCTCTGGGAAAGGGTCTTGGGTTTGATTTTGACATTTCACAACTGCTGAAATTGATGTTCTGTTAGAATTTGGCATAAAAACTCCCTCCTAAAGTTTTATAATTTGGAAGTCCTTATGTTTAGATGTTTACACATTTGGTTGCCAGAGATTCAGCTCGAATTTACTCAATTTGGA
This sequence comes from Pygoscelis adeliae, assembly GCF_000699105.1. Taxonomy (NCBI): domain Eukaryota; kingdom Metazoa; phylum Chordata; class Aves; order Sphenisciformes; family Spheniscidae; genus Pygoscelis; species Pygoscelis adeliae. Next base: position 305,534 of record NW_008823916.1, read on the forward strand.
GAAATTTTTGCAGCTTACTTGCTTCTAATCAAGCAATCCCAAAGATTCATATTTTGGTTTGGTCTCTGGGAGGTGGGTAAACAAATAATGAGCCCAAAATGCTGAAATTGTTTTCCTGGGATAGATGTTGAGTGACACCAACACTCTAAACCCAGTAAGTTTATGTGAACTGCTGGTAAATCCTTCTGCTGTACAGAGAGTGCCACATGTTTACCTAGCTGTGGGAAGCTTCCTCTCAAAATACCAATGTCCATAGTTTATTTTCAAAAAGCAAGCATTTGTGCTCCAGTGGAGCAAAAGAGCAGGGGTTTTGAAGGCAAAGAGTTGCTCACTTCTAACTATGTGACTAAATGTCATCAGAGGGCAGGTCAGAGCTGGTGCAAAATGCAACTATTTGCCTTAAGGAAAATTATCATGCACGTTGCCTTTCAGAGAAACTGACAGCCCAGATGCTGTGAGGGATGCTGCTACTGCAACTGGTGTTCCCAGTTGCATGTTAATGAAGAGAGGAGAAAACAGAAAAGGCCTCAATTTCTCCATTAATCCTATTTAGGGTGACCATGTGACAAGCCCTAGTAGCACATACTGGGCACATAATACATAGAAGGTGAACCCTGTGGCATTTATTTGATCATCTAGGAGGCATGTGATAGACAACCGATCCCAGTCAAAATCTGGCCAAAATATTCATGCATAAGGGATGTGTTGAGGAGACATCACAGGGCAGGAGGTGTTCTAAAATCCAGTCCCCTCTGGATCCTTCAGATGCAACTACTGCCTATTAGGCAAATTTCCCCCTCAAACTTCAGGAGTTAAAAAAGATTATTAGACATGGGAGAAAGACTCCAGAGGGCTCTTAACACACTTTAAACTAGTACTCCTCCCAGAAATTTTTTTAAGTTCAACATGACTGCTCTGACCCATCCTTGCACTAAGTTTGCAAACAAAAACATTGTTGCTGGACAAGATATTCAGTGCTGTAGAGAGTCTTTTTTTTTAATCCATGCTGGAATATATATTTTTATAAGCCAATAAATAGACTCCAAACTTTTAAGCAGGTACCTGTCATGACAAAAGCAGTGAGGGGCTCTGTCTGAACACCTGCACTGGTGGTCCCCTTAATGTTAATGTCATAGCCAGTGTAATCTAGCAGGCCTGAGATGTGAGCACTGCGAGCACCTCCCGATACTGTAAGCTCCTGGGGTTCATGTGCTGCATAGGAATCTCTAATGTGTATAACAAACTTGGCAAAAGGCCCATCTCTTGTGGTCCATGAGAGGTTGAAGCTGTCGGGGGTAACATTTGTGAGTGTGAGCGTGCCCAGCTGTGGCTCAGCCTCTGAAGGAGAAAGGAACACAGGTGAAAAGACAGCGTTACTCTGGGGGGCTGGGGGAAATAGCAGTGGAGGTCTATAGCTGCTTAAAGATAAGGCTGAATGTTTTCACCTTGTTTTGCAGTGGTTGAAGAAAAAAAAAAAAAAGGAACATTGCAACAGCTATTTTGTAAGGCTTTGGAAAGAAGCCACTGAAATTAGTGCTGACTATTTATTTATTTTTTCATTCAATTTTCTTAAAAAAACCCTCAATTTTCCTAATGAAATATGGGCCTGATTTACAGAAGCACCAACAGCATACAGCCCTGTGGCAAAACCATAGAATTTGCAGGAACTCTGCACTGGGAATTTGGTGGGAATACAAACCCACAGCAATTCTAAAATAGATAAAGTAGGATTCAGGCAGGAATTATGTGAGTCCAAACCAAACATCCTTGAAATCCCAGTTCAGCTTCTGTTTAGTGTTTCTGTTGCCCGGAGTGGTAGATACTTTTATTTTTGGACCCTGAAGTTCACGAGGAGTTTCAGTCCTAACAGTGATTATCTCAGCACTAATCTCAGGCCAAAACCTCCCTGGACTCCACAGAGAAGGTGTTCCTCATCCTCTGATTAGGCACAATCAAAGAATATCTGATAGACTGACACACCACACCCCCACCCCAACAGTGCTGTTGCTCTCCTTTCTGACTGTTCAGTGGTCAGGGCGCTTTTTTAAGAAGCAAAGACTTTCTTTTTCTGCTAAAGGAAATTCAAAATCACATCTCTCCCTTGCCAGGGGAGAAACTTGGCCTTCATGCTATAGGAGGGGGAGAGCTCCTCACCCATGTTTTAAAGCTATTCCATTTAGCATAAAATCATTGAAGATTCATTAGAGTACAGAGAGAGCACAAACATGACCCGGCAGTCAGGTGGTCGGAGAATCCTGTGTCTGCTCTCAGGGCTGATTTTCTATTTTTTCTCTTGCCAATTAAGTATAGACCAAGAACACCTTGGGAAATGCAGCCAGTGAGACACAGGAAAATGACTAAGTGCTTCATGCTGGGAGAAAAGTAAGAAAGATGTATCCCACCAACAAAGAGAACAGCGAAAGAATGAAATCCTTTTCTTAACTAAAACATGAACTGCTGCAAGATGTTCCAACTTTTACTCCCGTTTCCCATTGCAAGACTTTTAAATAATAGTCCACCTTCTTCTCTGGAAATATCTAGGAACAGGTGAATCCAAGTGGCCCCAATTAAGGACACATGCTGTTGTCATGCTGTCAACTAGTGACCATCAATGCCTTCATGGCTGACAGTGAATATGTCACCATGTAAGCATGGTACTTCTGAAGACAGGGGAGGAGATGAGAGAATATCCACAAAGCAAACAGGCTTGGGTGGAGAACCCAGGGAAACTGAGCATGGAGCCATGAGCCCCGCATGCAGATCAGAGAGAACAAACCGATCCTTTCCAATCTCATCCTGAAATGGCCACATTCCTTCACATGCCACTTGCATCCAGTCAGGCATGTTCACATCATGACACCCAGACTCCAAAGAACACTGCATGCAAAATAAGTTGAAATTATCTCTTCAGGCATGTCTCCTGCCATCCTGGAGTCACCATCACCACAGGAAAAGCTCTGACATCTAGTGAAACCAGACAGGTCTTAGAGACTCAAAGGTAGCAATGCAAGTGACAGAGTGGTGGGCTGACCATCAAGAAAGGGTGGACTACCCTTTTGAGCCCTGCTCTCTGCTGGGAACACACAAAAGTGCTAGGCGGAGAAGAACATCAGAACCAGCACAAGGTGGCCAGACCACTCCATGCAGTTTTGGTTGGTCATTTAGCATGCTGCATGAAACTCCCACAAGGGATGCAAATGTCTTGGCAGACATTTGGTTTTAAGAACAAAGAACCAAAATGGCATGCAGGTGCCTCTCCAGGCTGATAAAGACATGAAGGGCTCCCACCCACAACAAAGCAAGTGAGGATGGGATGAACAAGAACTTTATTCCAGATCAAGTGCAAAGATACTCTGTGAAAAATATTAACCATCTGGAGCAAGTCAATTATATATACACAGAACTTGCAGATAAGTGTATATATAAGGAAACCAATCATGGTTTACTACTGACTCCCTTAATGCTGGGGGCACTTTTTCAGCCTTTTCCATTGTCTCAGATCTCTCTTTTTCCAAGCGCTTTCAAGCCCAGCTTATTTCAGCCTCCCCTCATAGTGATCTCCCTATAATTTACCAAAGGAACGATGATGAGTTGGAGCCATGCTTCGGAGCAGTTCGGTGGACAGCAAAAATCAGAAGAGAAAAAAGCAAACCTGGAAGGTGAAACAGTGAAATACCTGTGGTTGCCAGTGCTGTCAAGGTCTGACCACCTTGCCCATCAATTACACCATGGAGTTGGACAGTGTAATTAGTGGCAGCTTTGAGGTTGGTGACTACATAGCGCCGGGAGGCCCCTGGCACTGTGTGCACCAGGGAGTCCAAAGGGAAGTCAGAGTTTCTGACTTCTAGAATAAAATGGTCAAAGGCATTGTCCTGCGCTTCCCAGGTGAGTGACATGCTGTCTGAGGTAGCATTTGATACAGTGAGTTTGCTAAGGAGAGGTTCCTCTACTATGGGAAGAAAAACAAATGGAAATGTATTGCAATTATTAAAACCCAAAGCAACAAAATAAAATAATATAGAAGTTTGAGTTCATATGAGCCACAGGTCACAAAAATCATCTAGCCTTGTGTTTCTCAATGTTTTCCATACCATAACCCCTGCAGTCACCCTGCCCATGTTACCCATGATTCAGTGAGGATATTCACAATCTGCTGATGCTAGAAACTGCAACTCTGTATTATCTGATCACTGAAATTTGATATTCTGCTTAATGTCATTGACCATGTTAATATATTGGTATGACAGATTGCTATGATAACTTTTCCTGCGATCATGTCAGAAAGCAAAATTTGGTAGCAATAATAAATGATTACAACATGAGCTATTATCTGCCTGCTATGAGAATGCACTTTCTGCTTCCATAGTCTAGTCCTCTCCTTCCACTTTCATACTGTAATTGGCTACAGCACATCGAACATTTGACTTTCCTGTCTTTTCTGGAAAACCTGTCAACTGTAAAACCTCGAGATGCACAATGTGCCAACAACTAAATGCCTACCTCTTTTATGCACCAACATCAAGTCAAATGGACTCTTTCAATCTCTCATCCCATGTAAACTGAATTCTGAAGCTGAATTCAAGCAATGCATCTGCCTTGTAGGAGTCTGCTGTCACAGACTGAAATGTGCCTGAAATCTATTTAGAGAATCAGGGTAAAAAATGTATCTAGAAATCAGCTTATCTGAGAGAAATAGTGTCTCCTCTATGCTGTGTGACAGATTCAAACATGTTGTAAGGCTATCGTAATGGATCATGTCCTACTTGGGAAATTTGTTTTGCTTCTCATCTGTGTCAGAGGTTGCCCCAACTTTAATGTCTGAACAAGAGCAAACTTATTATGTAAATGAAATCACGTCACAATGTGATTGACTGACTTTGCTGGATGGAATGGTGGATTAACATTCACAGTTCAAAATGTCTCCGGCAGGTCTTCCTTAGAAGGTGTCAAACAATGAGGTAGAGGATTTGGCAATGGGTAGACTGATGGGGTATAGCTGAGGGCAGGGAAAGGGGCACAACCTGTAAGGAAGAGTTAGAATAAAGGAGAGTTAGCACTGAGGTAGGTTTTATATACCTGTTGTAGCTGCAGCACTTTTTGCCTGTGTGCGGAAACCATGAGAGATCCCATAGAGGTAGACAATAAAATCAGTGCTGGGGGAAAGCCCTGAGATATGAGCAGTTCTTGAATTGCCTGAGATGTTGAACTCCATGGGCTCCAGCAACCTGTTAGAATCAATAATTTCAATAGTAAAGACGTCGAAGTCCGCATTGGTGGTTGTCCAAGAAAGGTTGAAGCTTTCAGGAGTAATGTCGGAAACGGTTAGCTCACCAACTTCTGGGTGCACTCCTGAGGAGGGAAACAACATTGGTCAGAAGGGGACAGCCCTGTACTGCCTCCTGCTCAGAAATGCCGTGCTTCTCTCTGCTCATGCTGGCAGCACTCCAAGCTGCCGTTGGAGAAAAGGGTTTGAGTAAAAGCTTGCTACAAGCAGACAGGTACTAAGGCGAAGAAATCAAATGGAAGCATCTCAAAATATTAAATAAGAAAAAAAGAAGGGAAAAAAAAAGAAAAACAAGCTTTAAAGCTATGGTTATTTCCCTTTACCTCCAGGAGCAGCCATGCATCTTTGAAGTCTGAGCATGAAAGCAGATGCAAAAGAACTTTTCTGAATGCCTCTGGGGCATTTGGAAAAGTCAGCTTCCAGTTTTAGGAGAAGCTAAAACTAGAGCTATTGCTTTATCCAAAGGAAAAGGTTGTGTTTTGTTTGCTCTTCTACTTTCCCTTTCAGCTTAAGCCTATGAAAGCTGGCATGTAATTTTGGAGCTGGAGCCAAAATGCAAAGCAGTGATAGCTGCCTTGGGGTTTCTTCCTCTCTGTAGACATCCCTGATGTGTTACAGGAAGGCTCAGAAAATTCTGACAATTGGAAGTCCCCAGAAGGGAAAATTTTGAAAAGCCGGGTGCTGAGCATGACCCAGAAAGGGAAGGGAAAACCTCAGCAGGGCATCTTCTGCTGTTTTCATTAAGTTAATAAAAAGAGAGCACATTGCATATTTAGGCAGGACAGCCATGATGTCTGTTTTCTTGTTTGTCCCTGTACAGCCTCCTTTGTCTAGCCACATTTGTCTATTTGCAATGGGCAATCTGCTACCAGCTCACACTCAGGACTCTCAAAGCACGGGACTTCTAGCCTGCAGCAGGACACAGCCCAAGGCAAGTGCCTTGTCCACACACATTTCTACCTAAGCCAAGCTGCTTAAAGCATTATTGAAACAAGCAAGTTCTACTGCATTAATGTTTTAATTCTGTTTAGCTCTTATGTGTACTTTTATCCCCTTCTGTGCTGGGCAATATGTGCTTGGGGAAATCAAATATGAGCAAGCTCTGGACATCTTACAATCACAGGAGGTTGCAAAGGTCTGTAAGGAAGCTCAGAGGCAGCAGATATTGTCTACAAGAAATTATCTGAAGGAATAGCCACTGGCGCCCCTTTATTGCCAATTAATTCATACCCTGTTCATTACCAATGATCATAGTACCTGGAAGAATCAGTGAGCCATACAGGATAGACGTAAGTATATATTTACCTCTCACAGTCAAAGCTCATGATAAGCTCTCATTTAAAACTGCCATCTTTCACAAGATCAGCCAAAACATTGTTTTTGTGGCTCTTGATTAGTTTCATGCAACCTTCTGATAATGTGGGGCTTACCCTCCTTCTTTCAGGTCAGTTTTATGCCAGGGTAGGTCTGCTGAATTTGGTCTTCTTGCATTATATCTTTTTCAGACCACTCAGACTGTTTGACAACCTTATGTGGCTTAATATATGATACGACTTTTGGTAGGAATTCACTTGTGTTCTTTTCTATATGAGAACATATATGTCCTCACCCTGGAGACAGATGCACACGCTATACCCCTGAGTTTGTATTTACAGAGAAGCTGGTGCATAATTTCAGAAGTAGCTTCTGAAGTGTAAAAACTAAACATACTCTTGGGCTTTGATTATCTGGGCTATAAAGAACAGATTTTTATAATTTTACAAGGCAATCTGGGCTTTCCCGAGCACGTACAGCAGCCAGTTCTGTTTTGCTGTTAGTGTCAACTAGCAGAAAAGCGAGTAAAGGGAACAAAACAAGCCGTTCTGAGGTGGGGGGAAAAAAGCATTCCTAAAAGCAAAGGGCTCCACGGGGGCACTGAGACTCTTATTGGAAAGTCTGTTCATGAGACATTTCCATGCCAGAGATGTTCAGCCAAGCTTTAATGAGTTCAGTGCACCCCATGCAAAGTTGACCAAGTGAGCAAGCTTTGCCGAGCAGTTGCAATAGCCCTGGCTCGCATCCCTGTCTGCAAAGAAAGGGAGCCATGAGACTGGATGAGTGACTTGAAAAGATACCTGTCATGGTTTCAACAGAAAGGGGTTTGGTCCTGTAGCCTTGAATCACACCATGAAGTGTGATGTTATAAGGTGTGTTGGCCTTGAGGCCTGTAACATTCATAAAGCGCAGTCCGCCTGGGACTATGATATTCTGGGTTTCTTCGGGATTGTCAGACTCCTGCACCTGAATGATAAAATTCTCATAGGCCCCGTCAGCTGCTGTCCAGGTGAGCTGGAAACCATCCCAGCCAGTCTCCGATACTGATAATTTTCCAAGCTCAGGTTCCTCCTCTGAATAAGGACAGAGAGTCAATCAGTTACTCAGATTACAGACTAGTGGTGATGACGTATTATTTAATGATGTTCCGTGTTAATGAATTTCACTTGTAATCAGTGACACGGAGATGCACCCACACACACACATTAACATTCTCAGCTGCCTCAGATAACTTGTAAAGTCTCTTCAGAGACATGGCAAAACAGAACAGTAAGAAAAGAACTGTAATAATAGATAATAACCACATCAATGCTAAAAGACTGCTTACAGAAAGCAGCTTATAGACCATCTTACAGCTGCAAGTGTTTTGGCAACATTAATTACAACTCCCTATGAGACAAGTAAGTATTACTATAACCACTATACTGCGCTATTAACAACTCAGTGTTTGCTATTATGAAGTGACTGTGAATACTGCAATAATGCCTGTTGTAAGGGTAGGAAGACACTGAATTTAGAGTAGTTGGGATTCAGATGTTTATGCTTTTAATTGTGTCCACATGAAGGATGCTATTTATTCTTCTAAACTATTTCTAATCCAAAACAATAGAGAAGGGGAAAATTCCTCCATGTCTGCATGTCTTCAGTTTAATGGATTTGTCTTCCTTATATTACATTATTCTGTCCACAAGACCCATGGGGGCAGAGAAGCTTGGATTTTCAGCGTTACTGATACTAATCTAAAATTGAAATCTGCATTCACAGAAATCAACATTCTCATAAGCCATCACAGGGGTGGCCTAGGAACTTGGGAACCATCAGAGCTAACTCTCTGATGCTGTTAAATCTGAAACTTTAGGTCATTTTCTCAACAAGAAGAGAAAGTCCTCTGTTACAGAGGAAATACAACTGATTCATAAAAATTAGTAGTCATATGGGAAAATGACAGAGTAATACCTGTTTTGTTCTACATGAAAAATCTTGCTATATGATCTATCATTGGCCTATGGACTGCGATGACTTTCCAGCACTTTTCTTATTTACTTGCATTGTCAACACATAAGCATTATAATAAGAACAGAGTCTATCTGAATAATCCTAATCTATACGACTAAGAACTTTAAGAGATGATGCGTGGAGGGAAATGGATCTGATCTGTCAGTTGTAAACTTCAGCTTTAAGCTTTATGCATATTTTAAGGCAGAAGGTAAAGGGGCCATGGAATAAATGAAAATTAGGCTCAGCCACATTTACTCATATAAATTTTCGCCCTGTAAAAACAGAGTGCTTATTGTATGACTGCTGCATAGCCTTATATAGGTAGCTGGGGATGTATTTTCAGAGGTTGAGCACTCATAGATCACAATCAATTATCCTCAGTGAGATTCACTAATGTATAGTAAATTGCTACTACTCAGGAACACAAAAATTTTGATGAGCTTTTCCCATCCTGTTAGAAAGGAAGATTGTTTATGAAATAACACAATGATGTTCAACAAAAAAAGAATGCATGAATCCAGAGCTGTTTCGCTTTATCAGGAACAGAAATGAGACTCATTGAGGCAAAATATGAATCCTGTCAAAATAGCACTGTTTAGCTGAAAAAGAGAAAGCAGGACAGAAAAGGAACAGGTTGTATCAGAAATAATGATCTTTTGGTGGCACAGAAAAATAAAACAAACACATTTCCTTAAAATGAAAATGAAACTAAACCAAAAGTTACAGCAAGGTAAAATCTTCTAAGTAAAAGCTTGGTTATAATAAGTAATGCAGTAATCATCACAGCTTAAAAGCAATTCAGATTTCTCTGAAGAGGGCTCCATTTCATTCGCCTCCAAGATGCAGAGTCCCTTTTCTTCCCGTTTGTTTGTCATGCATGTCTGAAATGGAAGCGCACACAACCCCATCATGCTCTCTAGGGACCACGAGATTCTCATACAAAATCATGCACCAGCTTGGACTGTTGGAGACCTCCAAAAGCCTCATCCATAAAGCATAACATATATGACAAAACAATGACAATGTCATGGCAAATGATATCAAGGGATGATGTTTCTTACTTTAAAAAAAAAAGAGAGAACAAAGCATTGAGAGATGAGACTCCTCTAGCTTTGTAGTAGGTGTGAAATAATCTGTGTGTTTCTATGTAAATATTTTATCTCATGTTGTGAATTTGGTTTTGGGTGATGGACAGGCACAGTCATTAGTCTCCAGCTAGGTTCTCCAGATATGAGCTTACATACTGGTACTTTGATCATTATTGAACTGAGCCCTGTGGCTATAGGCCTGTTTCCTCACGAAATTCATGTAATAGGGTTAAGAGGTGGAAGCTTTCAGAAAGGTATACTCCCAATGTGTTACAATCTTTTTTTTCTCTGACATCACCACTTCCATGCCAATGCTGCAAACTGCAACTTCCTTGCGATCTTTCTTGTGTTTGAACCACAATCCAGATAAATATCTGTAGCATCTTGCTATTTTCATGTGCCTTGTAAATAGCAGATGCATCAACGTCTCTCTTTGCATGCAATTTGAAAAGAGAGAATTGATGCTACATCACCTTAAAAGCTGCATGGGGCATTGTCCATGCTGCGCCACTCAAGGCTCTCATTCCATAGCAATAAGAGTTTTATCCCGTGCAAAAGGAAGAAAGAAAAAAAAAAAAAATCTAAGAAGAAAGGCATCACTCACAAGGCCTAGCATTTCTGCAGTGGAACAGCAGTATGAAAATGAAGTTCTGTATTTCAAAGCAGAAAAGGAACATATGGCTAGTGAATCCATAGAAAATACCTGTAGCAGCTAGGGCTTCCAGGGACCAAGAGAGCTGACCTTGAGTGCTTCCATGGAGGTTAATCTGGTATTGTGTGCCAGCTGTGAGATTGGTAATTTCTGTTTCTCGATGGTTTCCCGGCAAAAAGATTTCCTGTGTTCTGTTTGAACTGGACAGGTCTTTCAGAGTGATAAAGAACTGATCAAATACCTCATCCTGTGCTGCCCAAGACAGAGTGAAACTACTGAAAGTCCTGTGTGTTATATTAAGGTCATGAAGAGTGCCAGTGGCTTCTGAGATGGGAAGGTCAGTGGGCACCAAAAGCAGAGCATGAGAATCAGTGCTGGGGTCTGTTAAGTAACTTAGCTCTGTAGGTGCAGGACTGGTAGGATTAAATGACGTTTCATTGTTTGATTCTCCAGTTGTTGTGACTAGATGTGCTAAACAGAGGTAAATTACAAGTTAAAATTTCCTGATAATAAACCCCCAAATATACCAAAAGACAGCTAATATCTGCTACAAAACAGTTTGTGTGCTTTGCATTAAAGAGCTCTAAGAACAGAGAAAACAGATGGGTACTTCTTTTTTGGAGACTGAATCCAGGCCACAAGCAAAGGTAGCATCATGAAGCACAACATGGTCCTCACTAACTAGCAGATCCAGAGCAACAACCATTAAACACAGAGATGAGCTGAAATGCTTCCAACAGAGAAATGGGCACATCCTCAGTTGATGTAAATCAGTACACTCTGACTACCTCCAAAGAACTATGCTAATTTACATCAGTGAGGATTTGAACCCTAAGTCTCTCAAACATGCCTTTTATCTTTACTACAAGCACGTCTGTTATTGCTTCTGATACAAACCGTAAGTGGAATGCATGCCAAATATTGCAAACACATCCAAATCCAGACTGAGAAATCAGCCACCGCAGAAGCATGCTAAATCTCATCCTATACAATCAAAAACAGGCTTGGAGGAGTTATCCATCTGGATACATGCAGAATTTTAAAAAAAGGCGGGGGGGACACACATCCTTACCTAAAAACCAGGACAGAAAGAACTTGAGCAATCGTTCTTTAAAGAGATCCAAAGGAACGGAAGGGAAAAAGACTTGGCCTTCAACATGCTGAATGATCTGTGACTATATCCTGTAGCACAGTCAGATTCTGAAAATCTGAGAACTGTGGAGATCACAGAGAATGTGTTTCTGATCACAGCTGCAAGGCAACAGGCAGGTGATTTTTCTGACATGCAGAATTATCTCCTCATTAGTGGAAAACCACATCATTTCACACCTCAATGACTTCCTTGCTTTCATGCTCCACTTGCATTCAATTAAGAGAGAGCAAGTCATCTACCACCATCAATCAGATCAGCACAAATACATACTCAGGATTCAGTATCTGTCTCCAAATTCACACATGTATCAGGAAAAAAAAAAGTTTTCAGAGGAGAAACATAAATTAAAATTTTTTTCAAATAAATGCAGAAATGTTATCTTGAAAATATACTCTCAGGACAAATACAGGTGTAAAAACATTGTTTTCTGCTCACCTCCAGGAAGGAGAGAGGCCTGTGAGGCAAACAGTGATTTATGTTTACATATGTCATTGATATTCTTGACTTAGGTAAGGGCCCTCCTTAAATTACCCCAGCACATGGTCTGAACCAGGCCCTACATATGCTGCAACCTGAAGACAGCCATGTTGTCATCACACCAGCATACCTGCAACGGGAACCACTAGCATAATTCCCTCTTTCTCAGTAAACCGACTGTCAGAACTATTATCTGACTGCACCAGGGTTACTGAGCTCATGTAACAAAGTAGGAAGACATGCAGTATGGAACCGTTAGCCTTCTGCAACTCTCAGTTGCTTGTGCACAATTAGATGCCAACCAGCTATTTCCTATTCTGGGAACACGCAAAAAACTATGGCATCAGGCAAGTTCACTGGTACTTGTTCAGCCTTAAGGTTGTCTACTTCACATGCATAGTGGTAGCTGGGCTTTACTGTGGAGTATTTCTGCAGAAGACATACATAAATAGAGTGAACAGACCAGTGGGGAGGAAAGGGCAGCAGTACATTACACAGGTACAGCCCCATGCTGTGGATGGTCCCACTGGGAAACTGCCATGCACCCTGAATTGGAAACCGAGGACAAAACATCCAAAAATACAAGGGAAAAAGAAAAAAACAAGGCCGGCATTACGCTCCTGATATACTGAGGATCCCTGAGTAAACCCTGTGTAATATTGGTCAAAACTGGCTTCTCATTTTCCCTCGTTTTACTTGACCACCCCTACTGACATTTTTCCCAGATTCCTGCCAGTTACAGTATAACCACACAAGGACTTGGTTACTCTAATCCGAATGGGAAATACAGTAACAGTTCAGCTGTATTATACAGAAACTGAGGGTCCAACCACCTAAGTGGCATTTTAATTCAGAATTTTTATGTCACAAGTGGATTAATTCTATTGTGCCAACTTTAACAACTTCATGGGAGGCTGCCATGTCCAGATTGTCTCATGGAGCATATGTAATTATATGTAGTTACATTACCTCTGATATTTTTTCAGACCTAATTCTGAATATTACCTTGGGTTTAATGACTTGACTCCAACAAATGAATTTGTGGATGAGAAAGAGTGGTAGAAAGATACCGCAGACAGTATCAGTGTTCATTATTTAGCAGATAGAATACTATAACAGATAACGGAAAATTTGGAAAACAATCAAACTGTAGGGTAACAAGACCAATGGAGTTCAAACACATGACTTAGCAACTAGGGGAATAGATGGGGAGAAGAAAAAGAGAGCTCTAAGAGCCCTAGGTGGGTGGATGACAGCCAGATAGAACGATTCATGGTGGCAAGATGAATGAATAGTAGATGCTAAAGAGCTGAAAGCTATGTAGAAGGGAAAGTGGATGGACAACAAACATACGCTCTTTCTCAGGCTGGAATACTTCTCAATATCATTCTCTTAGTAAAATCTTCAGGCTGAATATGGCCTAAGTATGTCTATACTGCTGTCGCTGGCCTTTTGAGGAATTCCATTGTAATGTTTCACCGGCAATTTTACTAAAAAGAATGTTAATGTCCTGCCAGCATATTTCCCCGGTTACTTGGGATGGAGCAAAGAGTGTTCTGCATTATTTCTTGCTTCTGTCTCTTGGATTTTATATTATTTTCCAAGAGAGGCTATCAGCCAGTTTCACTGCGGAGTCTCTCATCAGCTCAAGCACACTTGTAAGACATGATGGCCTACCAAGGTATCTGCATTCTTTTCAGACCTCTTTGGCTAAATGGCTTTCCTCTCTCTCAACCAGCTGATTAAACTAGGCTCACAGTGCTGGTGCACCTCTGAATTTCATGAAGAAAACATTGCAGTGTATCACAAGCCAGAAATACTACAGTAGCTACCACTAAAAATCTTCATATTGAAGTCAGGTTCCAGGTACTCTTAACAGAGGAATTAGCTGAAGAAATGGACAACCTTTACTGGCAAATTTAGTTTCCCAGAGGTCAGCACTGTATTTTCCCATTGAACTGGCTCACCTAATCATTCTTCCTAATGTTTCTTTGAGTTTGTATAAAAAAGGATGGCTCAATTTAAGACTAGTAGAAGCCAGGAAAGGAAGAGGGGCTGACGCACAACACAGACAGGGTGTTTGGTAAACAGCATAAATCTTCTTAAAAACATTCAACAGAATGGAAAAGTTACTTCCCCAAGCCATGCTCCTATGTGCAACTCACTTCCAGAGGCAAGACAGTATCACATCCACAATTCATCAGCAGTTGCTGCACAATCTGAGTCCTTCAGCAGAGGAATTTGAGGTTGGCACTTGGTTTCTCTAATGTCCACTCATTTATCTCCACAGGCCTCTCGTGCCTGATGTATTACCATCTGCCTCCTCCAGGACCCACATTGTGCTATGCAGGCAGGGTTCCAGAAACAGAGCAAGAAAGAACAAAGCTGCAGTCTGACTGCTCAGCTTCCTCAGAGCTGGCTTACGTGCTTGCCCTACAGATTAGTTGTTAATCTGATGTAACATTCTCAAGACATGCTGCCAGAAAGGTCCCTCCAACTAGTAAAATGGCTCACTTTCTTTGATTTCTGAAGTGGTTCTAAACCAAAACCTTAGTGTGATGCTGGGTGAGACCTCTAACAAATAAGCAGTACCTTAGTTTGTGATACCTTTATTAATAACAGAAAGGAGGTACCTGTTGTAGCCACAGCTTCCAGAGGAGAGGAGCGCTGTTCTCCAGCCAATCCATACACCTTGATTTTATAGGAAGTGTTAGCTTGGAGGCCATCAATCACAGCACCTAGGGATTCTCTGGGCAGGAAGGTTTCTGCAGGGAGCCCAGCTGCCAATGACACTTCCTTGTACTCCACCACAAAACTACTGTAGACTCCTGTATTCACATACCATGAGACACTAAAGCTGTGGTCTGTTACCCTCGAGACCACAAGGTCCCTCAGTGCATCCTCCTGCATCCCTGAGGCCTCTGGAGCAAGAAAGCTCCCAGAGCCAGAAAGCTCCTCTGGGTCAGGAGTCATTGCCTGCATTAGGGTTAGACTATATAGAGCTACAAAGAAACAAACAAGCAAATAGCAGTGTGAAATAGTCAGTCTTTCCTTTTCAGCAAAACAAAGTAACATTTAGCAAACTGTTCATTTTGGAATATTTACCATCCCTTGAGTGCAGAATCATGGGCATCAGTTAAAAAAAACTTTGTCACTTGAGCCACACTTCATCCATATGAAGAGACAGAAGCAACAGAAGGCTGCCATCCCACATTATGGAAGAGTTTGTGACATGTCCTTTGCTAGAGGCTCATGAGCTCTGAATGTTTCAGCTGTCTGTGTGTGGAGTAGATATACATAAAAAGATAACAGGAAGAATGTGAGAAGGGAAAGGAGGCACTAACAGAAGAACTTCAGCTCTGGGGCTGAAAGAAGCTTTACCCTCAGTGATAGAAAATTCACTATGCAAACAAATAAAAATGACGTGTGGGAAAATCCTGAATACCTGCAGGCAGAGAAGCCTGACTGAACTGCCAAGAGACTGGGGAGAATATAAGATGAAAAACTGGCAATCTGGAGAAGCAAAGGAAACTCTGAAAAGAAAAACTCTCAGCCCTTCCTCAGTCCTGGCTCCCTTAAACAGCAGGACTGTCTCCTCCACCCACAGGGAAGAGCTAGTTCAGTCCTAGCCGTGCTACTGGCATTTTCCACTTCAATCATTTATCTCTCTCCCTGGTTGCTCCAAGTACTCTCCCCAGCAGCGCAGTGGACCTGAGGTCCTCCATAGCTCTGCAAGAAAGGGTAAAACAACAAGTTTGTTTGGCTTGGCCTGAGGACTTCAGGACCTCCCAAGTACTGGGAACATGGATAAAAAGGACTGACTTGAGGGTGGACAAAAAAGTAACCTGAAGAAGAGACCTCTTGTCGTATACCCCACAGGCTTACAGAGCATTTCTACCTCCCCATGTTCATGTGTTTAGATTTGTCCATTCCTATGCAGGAGGGAGGTCACAGAAACAGGTTATGTCAACTACTGCTGTTGCTTCTAAGGAGCCCACTGCAGAGAACTCTTTGTTTACTGGCTGCTCTGAGTAAAGACTTAAAACAAATACACTGGCCAGATGAATGTATTTATAAAAAAAACCCAAAACCATACCAGGAAAAAGAAGCCACCTTGTCAGACTTTGGAAGCTGGTGCTGGAAAGACCAGACTGTGAAATTCCACAGCATGTTGTTTCTGCCTTTTCACTGTCTATGCATACTTCTTTTGAGACCACTCAGTCTTCAGACAGATGGGGAAACAGATAACTTTGGAAAAACAGAAGCCTGCTCACTCCTGCCACATAAACGTTCAGCTTCCTTTTGTATGTGTGTGCCTCAAGGCTTCCTAATTTTCCCCTACATTGGACACAGGCCTGACTTATGCATCAGACAAGTAATTCAGTATTGATGGTTTTCTGTAGTTTACACCATATCATATAACTCTCCGCTGTACTGCATTACTTGACTCTATAAAGCATTCAGAGGTTCTGCTGGCATGAACGTTACCAGGGAATATGAAACTATTTTTGATCAGTTGAGCTGTATGGTTATTAATTTGTAAAATCCACAGCTTCTGGCATGTGTTTACCTCATAGATGGTCTTTGGGGAAAAAAGGATAAACACCTTGATATCTGCTAAGGACAATAATTGTAGCCCCATTGATTCTGATTTCACTGTCTCTTCTTGCTTATAGGAGTTAAGGCTTTGCCTCACAGGATTTAGCCTGAAGGCACCTAAAGATTCAGTACTTACTTATGTTCTATACTGAGATAGAGTTCTGTATGCAAGAAACTTTGGGTCAAAATGTTTCACAAAGAATAAAGCCTTATTCAATAAGTAGTCCACAGATACTGATTAAGTAGAGTGGTTTGTACAAATGGAGGTGGCAGAAATGGACCCCCTCTTTGTAGACAAATGTAACAGTCATGGTATCCAATGGAAACGGTGACTGTGACCAGATTTGTGGTGGTAGCCTTTCTCACTTTTGGATGAGAAAACTGAAAAAGGGCAACATCAGAGCCCTGTTGACCCAGCTGAAGCATGACGGGTGGAGGCATGCTGTGAAGAGAATTCATTAGGCAGGAACAAGCAATGTTAAATACATTCTGGTTGCTCTTCCTCTTAGTTTTTGGCTGTAGAAAACAAAACAAGTTATAAGACATAATGCACAGAAAAGCAGCCTCATTTAAAACTAAGGTCTGCATTTCCTTCAGGACAAACAGCAGCGTTTGTTGTGAGTCTTCTCAAAGGACAAGCAAGAAATCATTGAGAACATGGAGCTAAACACAGTAGGTAGGGAAATACATCTATCCCTCAGTTAAGCCTATCATGCTAGACAGAGCTAAGTCTGCTCTGCAGGCAGCTGTTGTTTTTAATCAGTTCCCCAGACATGGCTTACAAAACCAGGTGAGGCTGTACTTGGGCTACGGCACTCGTCAAAAGCTGTTACTCACCAGTCGAACCCTTGACAGTTGTGGGTTTGCTTTTGTGTCTGCCTTTCTCTGCCACCAGACTAACGGTGTATTCTGTCCCTGCCTCCAGCCCTCGCAGGATAAAAGAGGTGCTGTCCACGGGGATCTCCACTTCGTTCTTCCTTCCAGAGGGGCTAACGTAAATTAGACGATAACGATCAAACTTGGCCACTGGTCTTCTCCAGCGAAGGGATAAAGTGGTTTCAGTAGGGTCACTGACTTCCAAGTCCTTGGGGTTATCAAGATCTACAGGTTAAAAAAGCAAAGTTAAGTTCTCTCTGAATTGCCCTGGGACAGTTTTTCAGGCATATGTAGACAGAGCAACATTTATACTGGGTGTCTAGCAACAGCTCAGTCTTATCCACCTTTTGGAGCTTTTGAAGCCCCATTGCTTGATATAGGTAGAGGATGATGAAGTTCTCTTTTACAGACAAACCACACTTGAACAAATTTCCCCCACTTACACTCACTTCAGCAGGCACTGCATGGAGGAGAGGCAAAATTTAAGCCTTCAGAGAATTTACCTGGGAAAAGGGGGATATTGTGAGAAAAATCCTGATTTGAAGGGCCGTCAGGACTATTGCAACCACTGAGGCTGTGCTCTTTATCAGATCAACCTTTTGGCCATAACCACCATTCCTGCCAGAAACCCTCACAATTAGAGGATGGCCAGAGTAATCACTGTAAGCATAATTACCATTAAGGAGCTCACCTGGAGATGAAACTCCCAGAGCATTAAGAGATCCTCATACAGGAAAAGGAAGCCAGATTCAGAGGTCAAGATCTTTGGGGAAATGCTTTTTCTTTCCCTTGAGAGGAAATGTCCCATTGGTACCAAAATGAAACCAAGAACTTTCTAAAATATTTTTTACAGCATTACTTGGAAAGGAAAGAAACATCAGAGTGGCTCCACCTGACTTGCTGCTTCCTCCAGAGCACAAAGGAGGATCAAGCTACTCACCAGTGCCAGCATTAATGGTAGCAGGAGCGCTTTCCCTGTCCTGTCTTACTGCTGTCACTCCAATGCCATATTCAGTTCCAGGCCTCAAACCTAAGAGATGAGGAATAGAAGTATGAGTTCCTGTCCATGGAATATGCCTACAGGCATTTGTTTAAATAAGGAAGCCTAAATGTATGCAAGGTAAGATATATACTTTCCTGTGTTGGCAGAGAATCGAGGTTTCAGTTGACCCTCCAGCTGACCTGATGTTAATAAATCTTTTTCCATGTACATGCCAAAGGATAAAGATTATGGCTGACTGAGACTGCATTTTGGACACTGTGCAAATGCATAATCAGAGATAGCTTCTACTTTCAAGAGCTTGCAGTATAGATACTTCCGCCAAAGAAAAGACGTCCATATGATGTGGAGAAAGTACCATTATCTAGCCTTGCAGGTTGGTAAGGCAATTTGCAGGTATACAGAAAAGTTGCAGACTGGCATCAGTAAATACCATGCCTAGCACGTGCAAAAGCCTTTTGAACTCAGAGATGTGAAGCCATCTCCACAAAGACATGTAGCTACCTAGAACTCGGGGAACTGACTAGTGGGATTCAGAGATGCACATGAAAGTGAAATGGCTGCATACCTTCTGTTGGCTAGTTACCCATCTGCAGGTGTGTAAATATATATCACATGTTTTTTAATTTAATTGCTTGTACTCAAAATGTGTAACCTCTGCTTGTACCTCTTATCTATAGTGACCAAAAGGACATTTTTTCACCACCCTAGTGTGCTCTAGGGTGATGGCAGCAGCATGATATTAATGACAATCTCTCCATTCCCCTACCTGTAAGCGTAGCTCTGGTTGTTGCTTGGTTGCCCTTTGGCACTGTGATCTCAGCATGGTCTCCACCAGAGATGGGAGCAAACTTAATTCGGTAGTTGTCAATATTTGCATGGCTGTTCTTCCACTCCAAAGTAATGCTGTTGTCTGTCTGTGACACCCGCTTCAGGTTTCTTGGAGCATCCAAGTCTGTAAGCAATCAACAAATAAATAAATAAATAAATAGGAATAATTCTCTTATGACAGCAGTCTCTTATGACAGTACTTTTTAGAAAGTGAAATGATCCATAAAGCTGAAGTTAAGTTTCCTCTGACACGATACCACTATGTTCTTAAGTACATCAAGCAGATTTCTTTTAGCATGAAGTGGAGAGCTCACTATCTTTGGGAAAAAATCAGTGGAAGAAATTCAACTTTTATCTCCTGAGACAAAAATAACATTTTCAATTTTAGTAATTATTTTTAATTACAAAATAGGCTTGTGGAAAAACATATTTGGATGAAAATACTATTTCTCCTTTATAAATACCTCAGCTTTCAAAAGAAAAAAGGTGGGTAAGAAAAAATAATTGATCATCTCTAGAATTTCTGTTCAGTAAATATCTTGCATTCATGGCTGAAAGGAACTCTCAGTCTCAGAACAAAAGGTGAATATTATGTAGAAATTCAATGGGCTTTCGCTGTTCACACCTATAGTAGACTCAAATCCTGCTCTAAATGAACAACTACATTTTGAGATGAAAAGAGAGGTAATTCTCTATGTACCATTTACTCGGCTCCTTTAATGCATCAGACCTTGATAACATGCTGAAGGACCCATGCTTTCATAAAGCATTCCCAGGATCACTAAGGAGCAAAGTAAATTTATAAAAGCATGACATAAAACATTTGCAGAACTGAAGAAGGAAAAAAAGCAAAGTTCTCTGCTGATCTGTTACGCTTTTAGACAAACAGAAATAAGGTCTTAGATGGAGTAGGAACCCTATTTAGCTCAGCAGACAGACAAGTAATCCAAAGGAATATGTTTCCTGGAGTAGAGATTTAGGGTATGATGAGCAAAAGCTTCTAAGTGACTTAATAACATAATTCCCACTTTCAAAATACATTTAGATACTTGGGGGGATCTAAATATTTTGTTGAGCCAGTAAGGCATATAAGGCACAGAAAAACATTCTCCACTTTATGTACCTCTACAACAGTGCTGATTCTGTGTTGATGCAGTAACTATCAACTCGAGCAACATGACGCAAACAGCACAGGAAGATTGATGGTGATTGCGTTACCTTCCCAGAAGTTTGGATTGGTATCCAAGCCTCTTACCTGTGACAAAGACTTCTTTCATAGGGTCGCTTTCCATGTCTCCTCGACGAGAGATGAGTGTCACTTCATACTCTGTGTGTGGCCTCAGGTTTCCAATAGAATATTGGTTTTCATCTTCAGAGAGGTCAATGGTTGTCCTGTCCCCTGGAACACCCTTGGGGCCATAAGTGAGCTCTATGCCTTCAATTTCAGCCAAGGGTTTGGACCATGTGATAAGAGCTGTGCTGTCTGTGACATCTTTTGCCTCGATCTGGCTAGGGGCATCAAGCTCTGTTACAAAAAGAGAAAAAGGTGTTTTCTTAAAGAAATCTTGCCACAAAAATCATACACATTCTTGTGCTTTTAATTGCTGATTCAGAGCAAAATTAAAATGAGCAGCTTCTACCAACTGAAGCTTATCTTCAATTACTTTCTTCCTTTACTTTCTATTGTTGTAGAAGTGCCAAATGGATTCAATTCATGAGAAGCAAATTAATCAAAATTAATTAACATCAGAAGCTGCCAAAGGAAAGACAAGCAGGAGCCTTAAGAGGTTCTCCATCTGTACAATAGTAACTCTCCTTTAAATAATTTCTTCATGCACATATCACAAGGATGAAAGAAATTCTAGTTCTGTTGATGTACATTTTGAAAAAGAATAAAAGTGCATACTGCTTGCTACCTTCTAGCTAAATATAAATTTCCTTTCCTCTTCAAACAGGTAATTTGGAAAGGAATTCATTTTTCCTCATGTATTCTTCATTAGCAGCTCCACTACTTTCCTTTTTCCCCTTATCAATTCATAATATAGAGCTTGGCTTTCTCTTTGTTTAAAACCTCCCTAGGCTACACCAAACAGCAGTTGTTTTACTGGTGGCGCTACACCAAATACATGTTGTGCTTACTTGTGGTTATCACTCTGGATAGTCCTGGTCCTCTGGTATTGTTTTTCACTATATGAAGGGATACATTATACTGTTGCCCTGGTGCCAAACCTGGCTGCATATAAGACGTCTCTGGCCTTTTCAAGCTGCTGGTTATATCTCCATTATCATCCTTTTTCTGTAACACATGGAACAATCAGTTAGTATAAATATAAGAAATCCAGGATCTTTCACTTATATATGGCCTCTACACAAGAAACACTGCTTCCTTACCATATTACGGAAGACCAGCTCCCAGCCATCAAATGAAAAGTTCAGAGGATCCCACTCCACCTGGACAGATGTTTCTCTAACAGATTTGAATTTCAGACCTTCTGGAGCAGGCAGATCTGTGACAGAAAAAAAAGTGTATCATTACATGAACAACAAGTTTCCATAAATAGGGCACTGAGGGTGGGACATCTTTCCACCACTACAAATATCTGCCATGTAGGTATTTGCATCTGAGATGTTTAAACCCTCTTCACAGCCAGTTATTCTGTCTTTGGAGAAACATTCCTCTGACCTGTTTTAGATGTCACCTTAGAGTAAAATGAGTTTTGCCCTAAAAATCTCTATTTTTGCCCTCTTGAAAGAAGCCTTGAGATGAACCCTGCCCCAGGTCTCTAAAAATGAGCACAGTGACAGAAGTCAAAGAGCACCTTTTGAGGCTGGGGTGTTTAGATATGGCTGTGGTGTGCACAATACAAAAAGGAAGATGAACAACAAATGAACAGACAGGCAGATAGAAAGTGAGTTGTGGTAAAACCCACTGATGATGCAAAACAAATATAACCTCCATTTTAGTCAAAACAGTTTGAATCCAAGTGATTTCATATTGCTCTTTTACACGCTGCTACATTTTTATATTTTTTCAGGAAGCACTACCAGATTCTAAAAACATACCTTATTAGGAAGAAGCCACAGGCCTTAATTTACAAAGACCCCATGATATTCATTGGGAGACACTGCAGAGAGCAAAAGAGCCAGTGAACTGTACTTTTAACACAGTCATTGGTATTGGAAAAGAATAGAAAATGAAAGTGCAGAAGGCTGTCTTCGTTCAGAACAGAAGATGAATTGAAAATAGAAAATACAAAAGAAATAATACCCTGAAAAAGGGATGCAAATAAATACGTACTATGGAATAGACAAAAGAATGGATACAGGGAATGTTAAACTCACATGTTGCTACCCTGGCACTGACTGGAATACTCTTCTTGTTTTTAAGGATTGCAAAGACACGGATAAAGTATTCTACACCCGGCTCCAGTTCATGAATAGTGGCAGCTGTCTGGTTTCCTGGCACGGTGAACTGCATGTCTAAGCCACCACTGCTGGTAGGGACATAGGTGATGAGGTACTCATTGACGAGATTCTCATGCTTCCATTCCAGATTTACGGTTTTATCTGTTACATTTGTCACAGTCAGCTCGGTTGGAGGAGACACTAGGAAGGGGAAAAGAACAACACAAACTTATAAGAAGTTTTCAAGGCTCAGAAAATAATGACTTACCCAGTTTCACGTTTTCCCAGGAGCAGTTTATAAGAATTATCTAACAAACAGGGAATGGGGAAGCCATGTCACACAAATTAGCCACTTGAAGAAAGGAATGTTCAGCTGATGAAGACTACAGACATTTCCAAAAGTCACGGGCCAATTTCTACTCTCACACTTGCACACAACCTACGGCTGACTGTGTTCCAGCTCCTCCTCTCACAGCTACTGCACAAGACTACTATAGCAGAATTATATATATGTGCTACACAGAATTGCACAGATTTTCCAAAGTAAAATAAAATTATTATTTTTTGTAAATACTTTCAATAGATTACTCCACATTTGCACGTGCAAGAGCACAAAATGTGGCTTGGGAGTCTTCCAGAAGGAGGAGATGAAAAATGGGAATTTCTTTTCAAGGGTGTTCATTCTTTTTTATAATGTTCCCAACACCAAACTAGTCTTTGATTACTCTACAAAGATCTTAGTTCCTAAAGAAAACCACCTCCTTTATAGCGTAATGCCTGTCATTATCTAGCTGCCAAAATTTTCTATCAATTTCCATAGAGTCAGTGGTACTGGGAAACTAAGCATGTGGCTTTATAGCTAAGTTTCCATTCCAGCTGATTCCATGATTTTACTCTAAGCTTTGTCAGATCTAACATACACACGCACACATAAATACATATATAATATATATAAAACCGAGTTTTATTTTAGTTAGAAAAATCTATTTGGCCAATTGAGAGATAGCCAGTCCCTGTAATAATTCTGAAAGCTTGCACTGCAATATTTGCAACATCTGGCAATTCCATCGTGACAGTTGTTTCATACAGATCACTCGGATAGGACCATGTTATTTTCTGTGTGTGCCTTGCCTCCACTACATTCTCTGCCTCCACCAGGGCTCCAGCTCAGAGATCTACCTCCAAAGCAAAGTCACTGAGCCCTTGGGGTCTGTCAGTGTATATTGTCGGTGACGTGTGTTTCATTTTTGGCTCCTATAAAAGTGATGGCATTGTAAATGCAAACCCCTTTCTTACCCATCCAGCATGAGTCTGGGAACCAGCACCTGGCTGTAAGAAATGTTTGATACCCAGGCTCTTTATTCACTGACATTCCTTATCTACATTATTTCATTCCTGCAAAGCCTTATTCTTTAGTCAAAATTTAGTCCATATTCTTT
>NW_008823916.1:329674-344461 GCF_000699105.1 Pygoscelis adeliae
TCTGGATACACTCCCTCTTCTCCATAACTAGAACAGATTCTTTCAGATGCATTTTTTTCAGCACCAAGAGGTACTATGAGAAACTGAAAGGTCATGGTGACAAATCCCAGCCAGTGCTAGCTACAGCTCCAGTGGCATTGCAGTAGGAGCAAACTTGGAGATAACAAATGGACTGCATCACCATTATCAGCCTGTTGGCTTGCGCACCACCAAAAGTCACCAGCAACCACTACACTATATAGCCCTGAAAAGTAAGGGAGGCCAAGAGCTTGATGCTGCTGGTGTTACTTCTCTGATTCAGCTGTTTGAACTATGACAAAGAAGAGTGGCAACAGGGCCCAGCTCTACGGAAAAGGTTCACAGACCCTCTGAGGCTGCTGGATGGACACAGGGAATTACCCAGAGAAAGCAGTTCAAAAGGGACATTGCAACCTACCATCGGAGCAGTCATCACCCATGTAACCATCCTCACAGACACACCGTCCGTCGATGCAGCGGCCCGCATTGTTGCAGTCGTTGGGGCAGGATCGTTCACGGCAGTCCTCCCCCGTGAAACCCTCGTGGCACACACAACGCCCATCAATGCAGCGCCCGTGCTGGTGGCAGTCATTGGGGCAGGACAGCTCGCCGCAGTCCTCCCCTGTGAAGCCCTTGTCACACTCGCAGCGCCCCTCCACACAGCGCCCACGGTTGTTGCAATCATTGGGGCACCGCAGCTCCCCACAGTCCTCCCCTGTGTACCCCTCGTTACACACACACTGCCCATTGACACAGAGTCCATGGTTGTTGCAATCGTTGGGGCACCGCAGCTCACCACAGTCATCCCCGATGAATCCCTCGAGGCACACACACTGCCCGTTGACACAGCGCCCGCGGTTGTTGCAGTCACTGGGGCACCGCAGCTCCCCACAGTCCTCTCCAATGAATCCTTCGTGGCACACGCACTGCCCGTTGATGCAGCGCCCGCGGTTGTGACAGTCATTGGGGCACCGCAGCTCCCCACAGTCCTCGCCCAGGTACCCCTCGTGGCAGATGCAGCGCCAGCCCACACAGCGCCCACGGTTGTGGCAGTCCTTCGGGCACCTCCTCTCACTGCAGTCATCCCCCACGAAGCCCTCGTAGCAGACACACAGTCCGTTCTCGCAGCGCCCATTGCCATTGCAGTTGTTAGGGCAGGTCAGCTCCCCACAGTCCTCCCCAGTGAAGCCCTCCTCGCAGAAGCAGGTCCCATTGACGCAGCGCCCACGGTCGAAGCAGTCATTGGGGCAGATGAGCTCGCTGCAGTCCTCGCCGGTGTAGCCCTCATTGCAGACACACTCATTGTCCACACAGCGCCCACGGTTGTGGCAGTTGTTGGGGCAGAGGGGCTCGCTGGAGTCCTCACCGGTGAAGCCCTCGTGGCACACGCACTGCCCGCTCATGCACCTCCCATGCACACTGCACCCCTGGGTGCAGAGCTCTTCGCTGCAGTCTGTGCCTGTGTACCCCTCAAAGCACATGCAAACCCCATCCACGCACTTGCCTTGGTCATTACAGTCAAACGGGCAGGTGGCCTGGCTGCAGTCCTCGCCAGTGAAGCCTTCATTGCAGACGCATTTGCCCTGGACGCAGAGGCCCCGGTTGAAGCAGTTGCGTGGGCAGTCCGGTTCAGAGCAGTTGGGGCCTTTCCAGCCAGGCTCGCAAATGCAGCCGCAGATCTCGATGCTGTAGTTGCCACGTCCACTGCAATAGGGTGTTGTGTCCAGGCGACCTGTACCAACGATCCAGAAAACTCATTACTGCCCTTGGCTCTGGGACGCATTAAGCCAGTGTGGCACACAAGACCTAAAAAGGGTTTGATTTTCCCAGCTCCCTGCAGGACATCATAATTACCAGAATCACCAAAGCTTTTGAATGAGAATTCCTCCTTCTTTCTCTAGTGAGATTTAGTTGACCAGGAATGCTTTAATTCGCACTAATGCCAGGGAAGAGCCCCTGCCAACTACTTGGTAAATGAGCATGCTGGATTACTCTGCCCTTCTCAAAATCCCTCTTCCACTGTTTTGAGCAGCTTTCCTGACTGCTTCATTAGGGCATGCACCATGAAGCATTATTCACCAATTCACTCCAGAACATAAAATGCCAGGCAGCATCCTGTATCATCAACTGTGAGACCGGCTCTGTGCTCGGAGGGACAGATTACTACTGATAAGACCTCTGTTTTCTCTCTTGTATGACCAATCTCTTACCTCAGTTTAAAAAACAGCTGGAAGGATACCTTTTTTCCCACTTCTCTAACTATTTGTACTTGTCTATTGCCTTATGTCCTGCTGCATTTTTATTGGTCTCTATTAAAGAAAACTTGGAAACGAAAATGGTTACATTGGCAGCTTACTCAAGGGGACAAAACGTGGAGCCAAGAGCCTGGACTGCATGAGTTTTAATCTTAACTCTGACACAGATTGTCACCATGCCCAAGTGCCGTACATGCTCAATGCCACAGCTACAAAGCAGCCCAGGCAGACTTCTGACCCACTGATTCATAAAACTGCAAAACTGTGAATGAGTGTATCTTGCAAGCTGGCATTCCCAGTTTTGATTACATTTCAAATTTAACAGGTTGACTTTTGTTCATTCTTGAAACAGATTTGAGTATCTACTCTAAACAAGATCTACAGCCTGCACAAGAATTTCCCCAAGAGCAGCTCCCCAGTCTGCCTTACCTTCTACTGCCTGGGAATTAGGACAGCATCCAGCCCCGCTGGCACACTGCTCCCGTAGGGAGGATACCAACCCCTCCAGCTCCTCTAGTCTGCTCAGCAGATCCTTAATGTCTGGGGCAGCTGCACAGCCACAAGCCCGGCGGGGTATGTTAATACGGTGCGTGAAGACAATCTGGTTCTCCTCGTTCACCGTGTGCTCCTCGTAATTCTTGACAGGCTCAATTTCCGCCTTCAGGTCTGCATCACCGCTTGCTGTACCCAGGTCCACAGAGCAAAGGGAGCCAACAGGTAACTTAATGTTGTAGACATGGTTAAAAACCACAGGTTGATTATCCTCTGGCAAGGTCACATTTAGCCCAGTCTCACGCTTCTGCCGGATAATTCGCTTGATGAGTCCGCCATTGACTTGCTGGTACAGCAAAGCTAAGATCGCACAGACCAAAACCTGGGTGGGGAGTCCCATTGTGGCGTTCAGTTCCTTTTCAAAGCTGATGGAGTCTTATATATGTTTGGCCTTTGTAGTCTGGAGCAGAAATTGGAGAGCCAGTTCAAACCAAGTTGGATATCCTTTCCTTTCCTGGCACACTTGTCCCCTAAAAGAAGAAGGAGCAGTGTAAGGGATGAACCGCAGTTACACCACCCAACGAAAGGCCTATGACACTGAATGAGTGCTGGCATCCTTAGAGAACATGGCTGGGGTGCTACTCAATGTGTGATCTCACTGCATCCAAGCTGCTGAGCTTGTTCTTATATACAATAACAATGCATTACCTTGTTTTCCAGGATCTCAGTGTGCTTGTGAACAAAATGTCACAAGACATGAATCTTGAAGGAAGCTACTATCATTTCCAATTTAGAGCAAGTATAATGGAGTACGGAAGGTTTAATTGCCTCAAGCAGAAGACTAGGGCAATGAAGCCTGCGGAGACTCGTCTCAACTGAAAACACTACTTTCAGACAGAGATAGGTGAAATAAACATATGTTCTGTTATGATTCAGCTGATGTTAAAAGTCTGTATTTCATTCATGCATTAGTCCACTGCTTGAAGGCTACTGAAGGCTGGATCATGTAAGAAACTTGAAACATTGTCAAAAGGCATATCATCAACACTACTAAGCTCATTGCAGCCCTTTTCCATATGCTTTAAATTATTCCAATTGCTTGGGAACCTGAACTCCAGGCCTTGTAGTCCAATAGTAAGTTTCACTATAGTGATGATTTGTCTACAGCATGAAGATAAACGGAGCTCTCTGGAGAACACTGCAGGTTGAAGGTTCTGGTGTCAGTACTTGTATCATAGCTAGCAATATTTTAGCATGGAAGTAGTGAGACACAACAGAAGATGAGACTCCAACAAGGGAGACACACTGTAAGAAACAATAGAAATACACGTGCACACACACAGACAAAAAAGGGAGAGGAAGAGAAGGAAAAGAAATCCTTTGACCATCTAAGTCCTTCAAGAAAGAGAGAAAGCTTTACATCAATACAGTCTTTTTAGCAAGTAGTACACTTTTTCACTAGGCAACATTTCCCACTGTCTGATCTTTTATCAGCTATAATACAAGAGCTCGCTTACGGTTACAAGCACCTGGCTGGGCGTACTAGCTCTTCCTGAAACTAATTCTTTTCAATTAGTTTCAATATTTCCTCTTCCTCCTCAGTCTGTAGTGGTTCCTTTCAAATGATATGAGCCAGGGGAGCTGAAGACATCTATTGACTTCCATGCAGAATCAACCCTTCGCATGTAGAGTGAGAACCAGAAGTAGCTAATGGACTGACTAAACAAGTGCACCTAATAAATGTCATCTTAGCATTTGTTTTCCTTTCTACTCCCAGAAAAGCTTGGTTAAATGGTTAGGTCAGTGACTGTGCTTTCACTAGTTGTAAGCTAGTGAAATGCCAGTAATGGAAGAAACAGCAATTTATTCTCTAAACACCACAGTTTTGATGATGATTCATTTGTCAGATGGGAGACTAGTTTCTTCCACCCTTCTGCTTCCCCCAAAACGTAGAGATAATTTTTTCCCATGCTATCCCAGCTGCTTTTGTGAAAGAATGACAATAATACATCAGACACTTGGCTGAAGTTAGTTTTTTTGTAGACAATGTTGAGCTCACAAAGAGTGAACTTCACCCCTTCTTATTAGGGAATAAATCAGAAGTAAACAAGCAGCAGTGGAGGCTTTTTTCTTGTCATGAAAAAGCATTCAGCTTTAAGCCATTTCTAACACTTAACCCATTTGTTCAAATATGTCTGCAACCTCTGTCTGCACCAGAAGAGATCACAAGGTAGCTAATAAAGAATAACAGAGGCAGACATGGTCCAGGTCTCATTTGTGACTCAGGCCAACTCCTAAGTTGGGTTGCCAGTTCATGAAACATGTTCAGGACAGTATTTGAAGTGGGATTTTACTCTCAAGCACTCCCACTTGGGGTTTGCAAATTGCTTTCCCTGCAATGAAATTCCATGCGCTATATACTTTTTGCCCTGAGACAAGGTCATATGGCTAAAATTGGTGCCTAATCCTCAAGTAGTTATTTAAGGGATGGGCTGCTTGACAGTTCCATCACCAATGGAAAATGGAACAAACTGGAAGCAGCTCCACATCTAATTCTTACTGAATTTTAGTGAAAGTTGAGCATCAATTTCCTTATGGCTTCTGTAAATCCCAGCCTACAAGAAAATGGGCCTTGCCCAAACCAAGGAAATTGATTGTAGTTTTTCTGCTGACTGACGCGAGTTTACATATCATTTTATGACGGTACAAACTGTGATTTTTTTAATATGCCTGGAAAATGAAAAACCTGTTTCTGACAAGAGCCACTGTTACTATTACCTTCACTATTGATGAAAGCCATGTGAACACCATTACTTTTACTGGATACTCATTGCATTAGAGTCAGCCAAACCTCTCAGCCTACAGATTATACTGGAAGACTTAATGTATCTTGGCTGACATCCTTTTGAAGTTTATGAAGAAGCATTGTGGCGGTCTAGAAGAAACATCCCCAGTGTCTGATCTGTGACTTCTGTGTTTTGACACCTAATGTGATGTCTGAGCTAGTTCAGATCAGGTGTTTCTCATCTGATCTGCCAAGGACACAGCATGATTAGCTGAGCTCCACTCCTAGATCTGAGATCTACAAAACAAGACACCTTCGTACAATTATTTATACATTAGCCATATTTTTGGCTGGAAGAACAAAGATGACATCCTTCTCTCCAACTCCCATTCCTCAAACATATCTAAACAACAGCTCAGACCACAATGGACCACCCAGGAGCAGGCCATTCTAGAGAAATGGAAGCCACAGCAACTGTCAGGCTTTGTTGTTCCTTCATTTTTCCTCATCTTCTTCCCTTCAGAATGGTTCATGTAGACTGCATTTTAAACCTGCTTCTTGGAGACATCCTGTCTATATTTTCTTTGCAGACATTAGCTGCTGGATTATTTACAGGCACCTGAAAGTCTTGGAGCAAGAGTTTGCAAAAGAAGATGACCCTTCTCATCATGAGTTTACCCCTGCTGCAATGCATATTAAAGGAGCTGGGTGATGTTTGCAGCATATGTCTCAGATATGTTGAGAGGCTTGTATGACCAAGAATGTGTCCATTTTTTACAAGCAGTTTGTGTAATATGGAATATTACTCGTCCTAATGAACTATGCCACTCATGTCTTCCTATCGTCCAGACTACAACACAACTGCTTCAAAAATCTTGGCAATGATTATGTGGCTGGTCTGCAAAATACTCTGCTTGTCCTGCAGAACAAAAAAATCTAGAGCTCGCGTTCTCCCAGTCTGATCACTGGCGTCTTCCCACAGCCATCACCCTCATTGGGCAACAGTTATCTTTCACTTCTCTCCTGTTTCCTTAGGTACAACCACAATATAAATAATAGGAGGTGCTGTGGCCTCTCACACATGTCTTAAATTTTCTTGATCGGGAGTGACTTCCTGCAGGACTGAATTTTGCAGTCATGTCACTTAATGAGTTGCGTACTGGCACCAGATAAAAAATAGATCCAAGAGCGTATCTATCTCTCGCAGTCATCTGAGGCCTGCTGTGCATATCTTTACTTCCAAGAACACTTAGGTAGCCTACCCAGCTGAGTACAGCTTGTGCAGGTACAGGCTGAACGATGAAACCTTGATCACTTACACTGGATGCACCAGCTATCATCGTAAAAGTACTTTTTTTTTTTTTTAAATTGTGCAAGACCTTTAGAGCACATAAACTTAATGAGCGATATATCTGAAATTGTTGGTCTAGGTGCCCAGGACAGAGATGTCAGTCTCTCTCTGATAATGTGCTGTCCATATCAACGCGGCATGGGAAGAGGGCATTTGGCAATGGCTCAGCCACCAGGGCAGTAGAGGTGTTGTAAGTTTGGAATCTGTGCAAGGAGAGTTGGGTTCAAGTTCAAGTCAGAAGAATATGAAGATAATATACATTTTTTCATCCCGGCCACAGGCTAAACTTGCTGTCTCCTCTCTTCTCCTTGGTCTTGGCTAGCTCAGAGGATGTTACTATTCACTTTAGAGTTTCTTTAGCCTATTAAAAAAAATAGAGACTATGAATTGAGAAGCTAATCATGGCATCTATGCAGTACCAGCTGATACAGAAAGAGATTCAAGAAAAAAAATTTTCCTTGTCTTGTATAAACACTAACTGTAGAAGTTAGATGTTATCCAAAGAGGAAAAAAAAGGCCATTCCTAGAAAAACACTCCTTAAAAATCTGTTGTTAGTAATACTCTTAATAATATGTGGTGGAAGTAAGATGGACTGTCCATAGCACAAAGGAAAGGAATAATTTTCATTTCCACTGCAGCCCTTTCATCTGAGGATCTGAAAGCACATCATAGTCTGGCTGTCAAAAGCTGAAACAATGTTAGTGTTATTTTTTTTTGTTTAGACATTCCCCCCTCCCGACATCAGAACTTTTTCAGGACCTTTCCATTTAATTAGAAATGTGTTTCTTAATAGGAAATTTTCAATCAGTCTTGAAAAAACCCCAGGAATCCTGACTCCCGGGGAATACTAAGCAAAGGTAATGTATGAATATTTCCCTTCCCCGAAGACATATTTGCTGGAAACCAGCAGGTGTGAGAAACTAAATTAATGTTTGCATAGTTTAAAGTCCTGCTGTACCACTCTAGTCTCTCTTGCAAATTCAGGAGTGGCAGAATTGTGAGATGATTTGTGGGTATGTGGAGCGATAAATATGCAAATAAGAACCCTGTGTGATTTTAATCAAAACAGATTACAGCAATGAAGAAATGGAGGTGTTAAAAAGTATCTCAGCTGTCCTTCTTAAAGGAGACAGAAGGCTGATTAGATTTGCTCAGACACCCTCTACATGTCATGACTTGGAAATTAGACTTAAAGAAGGCAGGAAAAAAAAAGAGAGAAAACGAAACAATTCCTCTCTAAACAGATACTTCCAACGTTACAGCAAGAGGGGATCAAATATTATCAGCATATATTGGATTCAAGCACATCTTGTTAAAATCTGCATAAAAGTAGCAATGGGCTGGATTCTGACAGAGAGCAAGGCTCAGTTGGAGAAGAGCCTTAGCCCTCTACAGAAAACATAAAATGGTGCATTTTGACGTTTGTTAATTGCTAACCCCAAAATAGTTTTCTGTGATCTGTTAATTGAAGAAACTTCACGTTTCAAGAATTTCCACTAAGGAGTGATCAGGCCATCTGTTCCCTCAAGACTGGGGTATCCAGCAGTGCACGTGTGTAGGCATCATGAGATCATGGTGCTCTTCTCTTTATCTATTGCCATACGGACAAAAGAGCCACATTAGGAATTTGATCTGACCTGGAATACTCCCTCTTTGCAGACACGGGGAATTTGTGTATTTTCTACAAGGAATACAAGCAGTGCTATTACAGAGGATTAATAAATTGAAACTGTCTGCCAGAGTGCATTTTTACAAGGCAAGGCTTCAAAAGATGCAAACTTTTAAAGAAAAAGTGCTAATGTAGCTTTGCCAAGAGCATGTGACTCTTGAGGCTCCAGGCATCTTCTCAAACACAGATGGATTAAGTCTGAAATAAATTGAAATGTTCTCAAAGAAAGAGACTGGGAGAGGGGCTGAAAGTTTTGACATGGCAGGCCAAAACACGAACGGTTCTGACTTCACCATCTTTCACTGCTGTTTTCCATACATTCGTAACTGCAGAAAATAATTTTCTTTCCATTCTCGATTCCAACAGGGCAAAAGAATCAGCAGGGGTACTCAGTGTCGGTCAAACTATAGTCAATCACAGTGCAGAGCAGAAATTCTTAACAGTCCTAAACCATCAGTACTGAACCTTTCCAGCAGAAATTATCAAAGCCAAATTGCTGCCTTTTTTTTTTCTTCTTTATTTACATTGTCTTCATTCTAAGGGCAAGAATTTCAAGGAGGCCAAATCTAGAGTAATTCAGAAAATCCATTGTGTTCCCCAAGGCTTACAGAGAAGGTGTGTGCAAAGAAATGCTGCAATTGTTTCAACAGCAATTAGACACCACAGATATGAATAGGTCCTTAGGATGTGAGGCTCCAGAGGGAAATACTCATAATTCAGAAATTTCTTTCAAAGTCTTAAATTGACTGCATGAAGAGAGGAAAAGAGGATCATAACTATCAAAGAAAAAAGAAAGAAGCCAATTCCCTCATTCTCAAAAGTTCTAACAGATAAAATGCAGTGTGATAAGCTGTAATCCATCCAGTTTCCAAGTTGCACTGTGAAGACTTACCTTTAATCTGTATTCAGACAACTTCACTTCTACCTCCATGGCCAGTTCATTAATAAAAAATGTCCTGCATATACTCTACAGTTTTCTATATAAGAAATCCCACATCTGGGAAACCCACAACTATGGACCCGGACTCAGTGACACACACACACGCCCCTTTATAAATACCAAAATGCAAAAGTGCTGATTTGAAAGCCTTTGCCCCCCCCCCTGCTCCAGATTTGCAGACTGAACCTATTCCCGGAAGTTAAAAGGAAAGAAAAGCATTAACCAAAAAGATCTTGCTGTCTGTGGATGTCCAACAACAGTGAAAAAGAGGGAGAAAGCACCCTCTGCAACAACTGCATGGAGAAAGAGACAGAGAGGAAACAACTGGGAAGAAAGTTTTAAAACATTTGTTTAACTAGAGAAGCATGAAGTCTAAAGATACATGGTGGTATAAGTACTAAAATCCACTTTCTGTTACAGAAGTGATTCAGTGATGTCCATAGCCCCAGAACAAGGGCCCCATGGCATCCATATGTGCTATAGGTGTGGCAGAAAGCCTTTTCTCCAAAAGATTTTGTAATTATAGTGGACAAACAAAGCGTCATTCCTCCTTTTCAAATATGGAAAACTGAGACACAGAGAGGCCAGCACTGAGAGAGCCGAGCTCCTAGAAACTTCCGCATTTAGGCCTAAGTATTTTACCTACTGCAAGACTGATGAAGCTGATCCAGCTTTGCTGAGTCCCATCGCAGTAGTTCAAACACAAGCACCTCCAGAAGGCATTTATAGCGCCTTACAGCACCGGACCCTAATACCATACTTTCCTTTTCATGAGTCTGCCTTTATGACTTAAATCCTTTTTATTTAAGGGCAAACTAGCAGTTTGTGTTTGATGTGGGTAAGCATCCACAACATGGAGCTCTGGGTACGCCCTGAAGCCACCTGTGTTTCATCTAGTGCTGGCACCGCACATTTAAAAGCAGTCCTCTTCATGGGACTGAGAACACTTACAAATATGGGCACTTTGAATGCAGAGATGGGAACAGATTTTCACAGTTAATTCATGGTAGATTTCTTAGCTCTCATAGATTAGAATTTTCATGTGCAGAATGCATCCATCATACAACCTGAGGGCCTTGCCCATGCCACTGGAATTACTAATAAAAACAAAACAAATTTTAGATTACCATAAATGAACCCTACAGTAGATTCTGGTAATCACTGGAATTGCAATCAAATTTATACCTCAGACTGTTTCAAAGAAGAGCAATTAAAACAAATGCACAGGTATTTTTTGCCCCATCCATCCCCTGAGGTCCTGCATTAAACATCACTCAGCTAAGTGTGAACTCTTTACTCCAGTTAATTTTTCATGTTTGGCTTCGGCTCTTAGATGACATTTCTACTTTGGGGAAGCTGTATAGTTTCTGGTTCACAGATCCTACTGTACATCATCTTTAAATAAAACCATTTGGATTCATTTTAGCCTCCACCCATTCTACCTTAGCTGAAAAGCAGCACATAGACAGGGCTTTGCCAAGGCTGTTTTGGAAGGAATTTTAATTAATTGCTTTGTGTACAATTTAGAATTTAGTAAAGGCTCATATTTCAAAGCCATCAGCATGACAGTGCCACAAAAGGGGAAGGAAAAATAACCCACTGAAGCCAACATCCATAAAAATGTGAAAGAGCAATGGTAAATTCTGAATGATAAGCATAAAAGGAGCCCCATGAGAGACTCAACCTTCTGTTGTACAGTGACTTTTGAGTTAAATTAGCATGATTATTCCATTATAAACTACTTTGTTTCAAAAGTTTTGTACTCTTAGCCATAGAAAATCTCTCTAGGTCTATCCTTGTTCAGGATCTCAGAGAGAGAACAGACCTTTCCAAACTAAACAATGAGTTTGGCTGTTTTCAAAGCAGAGCAAAAGTTCAGAGATCAGAGGTGGTCTTCTTCCAGTATCAGTAACACCTTTGATCAATAAAGTATTAAATATAATGAGCAAATCTCATGAATAACATGAAAAATTAAGTCAGCTGGCAGAGATACAGCTGGGAGAAAAAGACTGCTGAAAACATGCAATAATTAAACAGAAGTGAAAAACAGATTATGTGATGAGGTGCTGCAATAACAGGATATTGAACTCAACAACCAAGAAGTGCCTCCCAGTTTCATAGTCCTAAAGACTTTTTTGATTTATGTTTCTTAGGAATTACCTGGCTGATGATGAGAAAAGCAAAGAAATTCTGCCTGAACATACTGCTGCTGCTATTGCTATTTCATCAAGAGCAAAGGAGCAAGAACTCAGAGGAGAGCCAGGTGTGTGGAAATGGCACTGAGCTGGGACTTGTGAGATCTGAGGTCATTCCTAATTTCTGGCATGAGTTTAGCCAAGTCAATTATCATCCTGAGTTCTAATAAGTCTATTGCAGATTTGCACCCTAAACAAAGTGCAAATAAATAAATTACTTAATTATTTTTATGTTTCCAATTGTTCCTCTAGAGAGATTCTTCAGTTTACCCTCTATGAAAGGACTTTGCCTGCTCTCAATTTTTCTGCCTAAGTTCTATGATCTTCATGCCAGAGGTTGTCTCTTAATGCATTTATATACTACCTATATTAGAGGAAGCCCCAAGTATGTTAAACAATAGTAGCCAAGTGGCTACAGTTCTTAATAAGGTTTAATCACAGCCACCTTTTAAATAGGCCACAGATAGACAGTAGACAAGATTGATGGTGAAAAGGGCAAATGAAATGCCTTTGGAAATTATACAATCTGGCTAGAGCAGAGCTGCTCTGAAACAACTACCGTGTTGTTTAGGGCTGCTGGGTATAAGATACTTTTGTTAAGGCCATGCCTACGCAATTATTTATAGAATAAACTCAGCGCTTCCTTTGGAGGCATTCCAGAGGCCAGCCACCATTGGAGGAAATTAAATAACAAACCTGCATTGAACATTATTAAAAGAAGATTAGTCTTACGGAAATGCCTTGTGTTACTATAAGGAGATTTCCATTTCAAGTGCGTTGGGGTGGTGGGCAGCAACAGACCCTGCCACAGTTCACACAGCCAGCGGTGCAGGGCAGCCAACAATGTGGCAGAACCTGCACACCTTCTGCTCCGCGTACCGCCCTTGCACAACTCCTGCAGGATGCGTGAGGGGCCACTACCCCTGAACGTTGCCTCCTGCAGATAACTTCAAAGTTGTATATTAGGGCTGTCATGCCTGTTGTCCCTTAAAGAAATGTAAAGGTACAGCATGCATTGTAGCGTGATGCTCTCATAACGGCTTGAACCCTCACTTAATCAAAATGATCACGAACATCAACTGGAAAACCTCAAGAACAAGGTTTTGCAACATCTGTTGTCCCACAAACAGGTATCACAAGTGTTATACAGAATTCACATTTACAGGATCAGACCCTAAGGAAATGGCATCTACTGAATCCTAGAATAACCCAGTTTCTCTTGACTCGTGTCAGAGTCTTATGTTTATCTAAACACAGTTGTTTATATGAGAAGCATCCGACGTGACATTACATAATAATTGTACACAGCCAGCCAGACTCAGGAAGAGACCCATACTAAACACAGCAATCAAAAGCTCTTAATAACTCATTTTTGGTACCACAAGAATTAATAAAATTATCTGAGTTCAAAATGAATTAAGATAATTGCTGAGTGACTTAGATGTGTAATGCAGAATTAATCAGACCATGCTCATAACTTGGTGTTTAATCTCTCATGTAATACACTGTTAAATGTGCATAATTGGAAACAAATAAATGATACATCTCAGTCTGAGTTGCAGATGTGTTGCCTTCCAGCATGCTCATGGGCTCCTGACTATGGATAATGTGGCTTATACCAAATATGCCTCCAGCTTGTGGCTTGGCAGGATCTTGCTTTTTTAGTTCATCTCACTTCAACAACTGCAGAAGCCTTTCCTGCCTTTTCTTGGAGACCCGAAGGTCTCTGCTGCTATACCTTGTCCAGCAAAAGCATGCCAGGGTGGGAGGCTGCACTGCTCTCCAGGTCCTCCTCTTCACTCACAGGGGCAAGACAAGCAATGTCTTTACACCCAAACTGAGATTTCAAAGCACCTGGCTAGAAATCCACATACTTCCTGAGAAGCACCAATAAAAAGGATATCCTAAGGATATCGATGCTGTCCGGTATTAGGTGCTAGATACCCTGAGAGCATCAAGGCAATACAATGGTGTCACTTCTTATATATTAGGGAGGGATGCGTGCTACCTTCTGGCAAAGGATTAGTTTTGAGAGCGCTGTGTGTGACCCCACAAGCGTTCCCAGAGTCAGCTCCTGGCTGCCAAGGCTCTGAGCACCCAACAAAACCAAGACAGACAATGGGAGTTGTGAGTGAAAACCAGACTTGCTCCACGACTGCAAACTTGTGCCAGAGCTCACTGGTTCCAGGAGGGCAATGGCCCAAAGGCACAGTCCAGCCAGCAGCTTTTGAGTGCACGGCAGGCTATCTGTGACCAGGAAAATCTGCCTCTTGTGCTGAATTTCCATACGCGTTTAATCCCAGTGACTGAGGAAGACACTGGCAAAGCATATGCCCTGCCTAATGGAGGCGAATAAAGCACTTAGCTGCAAATGGCGCCTAACATTTATTTTGGGTGTGCGATGGAGTCTGAACTCATGTGATAGAGTAATCCTGTCGATGAGGTCATGTGTTCCTCTGAAGGGGCTTCTTTGTACCCCGGGTTAGTTAGCAACGCTTTTTCTGTTATCAAGCATCTGATTAAACTCACAAAAGAAGGGTCTTTAAAAAACAGTCTCAGGCAGAATTGAGAAGTGAATAAATAAATTGGTTTTTTTTTTCCTTTCATTTTATCCAACAGGAAAAAGAGAGAGGAATAAGATGGGAAAGGGGCACAAGAAAGGGGTTCATTGTTCTCAGATGAGAGAACAAAGGTCTTAATCGATTTTCAAATTTTCTACGGAGCCCAACCCTGTGGCAGATACTAGTTATACACACCCATGTGGCAAATTTCACCTTGAAGGATCACAGTGCACTATCCAAATAGCACAAGCCTCCCAGAAGCCATCCTATGCCTCTCACTGCTGGCGTGACACAGCACCTACCTTCTGCAGTAGTGAAATCCTTTACCAAAACACTGGGCTTTTGTTCCATTATGGGGGAGGTAAACTAAAATGTGTCCCCAATTTTTATTTGACTTGAAGAAAGACTTAGCCCTTTGGATGAGGATATTTTTTGTCCTGTAGTTCAGACAACTTTTGTAATGCTTTGTAGCACCCCTTCCCATGTGGCAGGAACACAAGCTCAGCTCTGACAGCAGGGA
>NW_008823916.1:344487-361872 GCF_000699105.1 Pygoscelis adeliae
TTACTAATTTCTCTTGGAGGACACACGCCCAAGGTCCACTTAGCTTGTGAAGTCTAAGAGCAAAGCTCAAGTTGTTTTGCACTGATTTATCTGTAAGCACTCAAAGATGTTTATAAAATGTAAGGTATCTGCTCTTAAATACATGTACTTCTTAGAATTATATTATTTCAGATTAGTTATTTGGCGGCATCAGTGATCCCCTATACTAGAAAAAAAATTAACTCAGTTCCTCCCATTCTGGATAATTTCATTCAGTATTTCCCTGTCCTCTCCCTTGGACGTCTGAGCAACCAAACAGGTGTATAAAGGTTGGCTCTATAAAAAGAGCACTATAAAAGAACTGTGACCAAGTGATGATAAAGTAACAGGTACAACTGGTTGAAAATTTTTTCACAACACATATTTTGCCATTGAAAGATGCCATTTTTTATTTGACTGTGAAAACTCAGCAAGAAGAAAACTAAAATGTAGTCAGCAGCATTTCAGGGGTTGCCTTTCTCAAGAAGAAATTCCATCCTATTCTGAAACCACTTTCTGAGGAAATTTTCTTTGAAACCAGTAACTTTTCTGCTATGGTTTGCTTTGAAAAAAATGGTCTTTTTGAAAGAATAACCACCTCAATCATTTCTTGAACTTCCTTTTTCTACTAAAGCACAGAGCAGCCTGGACTTCAATTACTAAGTGAAAAGCATTATGGAAGTAAAACTACAGTGCCCATGGTCTCCTTCATCCCAGGACAGGAGGAGAAAGAGAATTAATCTTACATTCATTAACACCTCTAAAAATGCAGAGATGTG
Source organism: Pygoscelis adeliae (assembly GCF_000699105.1). Lineage (NCBI taxonomy): Eukaryota > Metazoa > Chordata > Aves > Sphenisciformes > Spheniscidae > Pygoscelis > Pygoscelis adeliae. The sequence goes on from NW_008823916.1 coordinate 345,285, forward strand.
CCCATGGGGAAGTAAGACATGTCAGTGCATTTTAAAACACCATTAGACACCAAATTGACATTTTCAGGTAGCAAAATACTTCAAAAATAGCAGCCCAAGAGCTAAAGAGCTTTTTATTGATGGCGGACTCATTGTCCAATTACCTTCCTGTTTCTTACTATCTTTGAGGACACTGACTCTTCTGTTTGCAAGGCAAGTTCTGCTCATTACACAAAAAAAGTATCATAACTACAGACAAATAGCACTCCCCAGCACATTTGGCTGGAAACCATCTTGGCTCAAGATGTGAAACAAACAGCTTGCAAGACTGGGAAAAGAGAAGAAAGAAGAGCTGGGGAGGGGGTGGAGAGGGGGAGCAGATACTAAGATTTCTCAGTTTTCTAATTTGATTGTGCTGTTCTGGTGTATTAGCCAACTCCACTTTCTCTTTTCCTACAAAGCATGTTAGACCAGCTGATGAATTTGACCTGTGGCACTCCAGTGATTCACAGCAGCTAAAAATATGTCCTGTATTACTTTTTTAAAAATACAGTTTTTGTTTGAGGCAAAATAAGGATAAGGTCATGTAAAAAGGATGCCGCTGAATGAGATCAAGGAATAATACAAACGGCAGTGGGTTGACTGAAGTAATGTCTCACATGGTTTATGTTGCTGCTTCTTTCTGCCTTCGAGGTGCAAAGCCCAGGAAATTAAAATGCTGCACCTATAAAATGCACAGGGTTTTTTTTACAAATTAGGTTTATACCCTTTATTATGTGAAGAGGTGAAACTCTGAATGCTGAGCTGAAAAAGCCAAACAAATGTTCACTTGGAGCATTTTTTTTATATATATATATATTTCAGCTGACATTTACAACAGTGGCTTTTTTTTTTGTGTGATTTGGGTCCTGCTACTCAGGCAGCATAAGAAAAGGAACAAGTATCTTCCAGATTTGTCCTGCAGGGACATGTGGAAGACGATGGCAGGCAAGGGAGCATGTAGCTCACTTCTGCTCTACCACAGAGCCTTGGTTTGTGGTGCTGTGAGGATGGATCTTTCTGGACAGTAGAGACTCTCCTTTATGAAAACTGAGAATATAAACTGCCAGATGGACTTACTAGGGAGTCTACTGCTGACTGATGGGAAAATCGAAATGGAAATAAAGTTTGAGATGAATAGATATATAGGGCAGCCAAAGAATATGTTCATCTGGGAGTTAGGGTTCAATGGAACGGTGAGGCATAGACGGTTACCTTATAGTATCATTGCAAAATGAGAAATGAACAGGTCTCTCACTGAATGGATTCCCCAGGCCCAGAAAAACTACGTCTCAATAGTAGTTGAAACAAAAGCTTCCCAACCAAGGGTCTGCCATCTCGGAGTCTTCTGAACCGTAACGAGAGAAATGAAGCTAAGTAGAGCTGGCTTGTTGGGGCTGGATGCATGGAGTTCCCATGGAACCATGTGCTCTAGGCAGAGACTCCAGAAATTGCTCACAACCTTTGGATTAATAGTGTGGTCTCATGGTTAGAACTGAGGACTGAAACTCAGGCGTCCTGCACTGAAATTATTTTGTAAATCATCTGGTATGTCTCAGTTTATCCACTGGTAAAACCTCACAGGGGGAATGTATGTCTCAGTGAATTAAGTATTCCAAGGACCTCACAGAAAAGGTACTGTCAAATCCTCATTTCCATAATTAAACATCTTCCTGAAGAGTACTATAAAATTACCAGAAAATACATAAAAGCAAAGAACTGGAGTGTTATCCCCTGCAATGTAAGGGAGAAAAAGAATCACGGATAGGGAAATGTCTTTTGCACTGAAGAAGAAAGTCTGATGTTACACAGAGATGTGTAACAAACATGACCACTTGAAGTTCTAGAGTAACAATAGAAAATTGAAGACTTATTCTGAAGCCAAAACAGAGTGTGCCAAGCCAATTACCAGAATAAGAAGATGAATCCATGGAAGTAAATGATAAGGTTAACAAAACCCACAGAAACACACCAGAAAATTTGAGAAAAATCTGCAACTGAAACAAAATACATGGGTCCAGCTAATTATCTTATGTCTACAGAATGCCCTTTCATCTATAACAGTCTCCAGACGTTTTATGAAATCAGAGGAATCATTCATACACACACGTACACACAATCTTTGTCCATGATGAGCTGTATCCACCGTTGTGTAGCAACGTCTTCTGCTGTTACACAACTGAAGTGATTCATGCCTCCAGACAGGAAGTAAAGAACGCTACATCCAGCTCAAACCACAGAAGGATTTTTATACAAGCCACAAGAAACAAGCTAGTTGTTTTATGGGGCAGATTATTCAAACGTGTTACATATAAACAAAAAAAGAGAAACAGAATTAGAAGAGGTAACTATGGCAGAACTAGCACCAACCCCATCTGGTCTAGCTCCCAGTGACTGAAATGAGGCACAAGTTAACAGGGAATTCAGTCTGTCCTTGGAGCCTGGATTTTTGTTAAGAGCTCGGACACTTACTGGAAATGGGAACTCAGAAAAGAGAAACAAAACAAGCAGGTCAGTGGGGTGCTTTTGAGCTGCATTCAGACTCATGGCAGGGTGCACAGCAATCAGCCGGGTAGAGCAATTTGCTACAAACTTGAGAGAAAAAAAAAAAGACAGGACTATGCATCTACTAAATAGTTTTTTTCTCCCATCTGCAAAGCAATCCCTGTTCTTACTGTAGCTTTCAGAGCTGGAAGAAAAAAGCCGAGACAAAAACTGTGGATCAGAAACAGCAGGACACATCAGTGATGTGAACAGCAACAAAGGCAATGAATTCAGAAAAACTGTCGCTGTTCTAAAAACAGAAGCAGAACTATAGAAATAGGTCATCTCAGAAGCACTCCATGGAAAGCAGAAGGGATGTGTTCACACCTTCCTTTTGCTTAGTTACCAATTGAAACCCCCATTTGCATTTACAGCACAGAAGTGAGTTTTACCTGTTAGTCTCTGAAGACATATGTGGAGCTTTGGATTGTTAAATGTGGAATTGAATCAGGTCCACAGGAGAGCTGCCACAGACACTGAAGCCTAGATTAGTGCCTTTTACAATATTAAAAAACCCTTTAAGAGCAAAAGCAACTTTTGCGCATAATCTCACAGCAGAAATCACTCTTGCCTCCTAAGTATGTACTGTACCTTTTAATAAAGCCTTTCCTAATAGCAAAAGCATTCGCTTGCTCTCTTGGCTTTTTCCTCCTCATAGCAAAGACGCAGAGCTGGAAAGATCTATGGTTTTCTAAACTTGTCTTTGGAAAGTTTTTTTGCCAAGTTACACTTTGTCAGAAGCTCATTATTTTCTGGGTAGACACTAGAGACTTCACTTTGAATTATTTTGAGGGCTTTGCTGATGCAGTTTCAAACGATGAGGTTTGTGTGCTTTTTAGCATGAATCACAGCAACTTATGTTCATTCCACATATAAAGCTCTGCTTCATTTCCAGACCCTTCTTCACAGTGTTTCTTCCAAAACCACCTATAGGTTTTCCACAGCCCATTTCACAAAGTTCTAGAAGGTTTTGTGATGAGATGGGAAGAGCAGAAATTCAGGACTTCTGAATTTTCTTCCCACTCCTTTCACGCTGGGCAAGAGTTTCTGAGAGCAAAGCAGCAGGCAATTCTGGGGATAGGAGCCTGGACAGTCTCATTTGTCCCTAAAATTCACAACTGAGGTATCAAACATCAGCTTTTCTAAAGATAATGAGAGGTAGGAAATGAATCATCAATACTCTTGATAAATATAATATGAATAGGTGAATAAATAGGTGATCTGCTATAAAAAACAGATGCCAAATTAATAAGCTTACCAAAAATATTGCTGAAAACTATGCAGTAGAAAATAGGATCTTTGCATGCACTGACATACTAAACAAATACTCACATAGTATACAAGTGAATAGGCTAAGCACACTGAGACAACATTGCTTTGTACAGCATCTCTGATGAAGCTGTTTTTTTAAATTTCTCCTGGAGGTCAGAAGGAAGAGATTAGCCAAAATTCTACTCCATACACCCAGCATCACACTTTTCCTTTTTTAAAGTGATTTTAGCTGAAGGAATGTCACATACAAAGGTAAGTGATGTGGAATTCTTCTGTTTTAATGACTTTGCTGTAACCAAGAGCACAAATAATTTACACGTGCATTGGCCTGGAATAACAAAAACTGTTTAAGAAGTATGAATTGCTACAGATTATATTGGTCAGCAGGCAGCAGAATACTTTCAGAATTCATTGTGGTTATTTGCATGCAGTTTGTAATTTTACTTTGATTTAACCATATACTTATTCAAGCAATGAAAATGCCATCTTTAAAAAGGTCTCAGAACTCGGTCATAAATGCCTGTATTATTCTTGGCGATCAGAAATGTTATTACTTGCCTCCTGTCATTAGCAGACTTTGGTCATCTTCTTAAAAGAAGCTGGGAAAACATATGGGTAACCCTTCCCCAGACAATTCTTTGCTTTTAAAACAACTATTAGTTTACTTGGGCGGCTTTTCCTCCCTGCCAGAGCTCCTCTGTCCTTGGTACTAGCATCTGAAATGTGCAGGAATACGCACATTTTTTTTAACTTACAAGACCACAGAAAGAGTTCCTTGAAATCTGACTTCCAGGAATAGCCCTCAGGCTAGATATCTGCTTGGCCTAGTTCTGTCAGATGTGGTAGCATCAAGAATTTGCATCTTTGGCAACCCAGGGTAGGGTAGCAAACTCTTAGTAGAACAAAATATATAATGAAGAGTGAGGATGGAGTGAAATCAACCACGGCTTGGCAAGACAAAATAAAATATAAATTAGATTCACAAAATATGAAACAAATTGAGTGCAAGGCATTCAGAAAAGGGCAGGAGACTGTTTCTAAAAAATCCAGTCTGAGGATGTTTCTCAGTGCTCTGATGTAAAGCAGAAGCACTTATGCAATGTAATGGAAAATACAGCCATATACATAGCCCTGAGCAAGTGATTAGTCGCAATGGTGACTGAACTTGGAAAAAAAATCTGCGCTGCTGTTTCAAATGTCAACAAATTGGGCACTGTTACACTAATGGGAGACTTGAGAGACCTGCACCAACAACGCTCTGACCTCGTTCTCTTAACCCACAGTGACTTGAGACCTGTCTCTGCTAAAGTCTTAGCTGACAGCAATTTGAGCCGTGGAATAAAAGAAGGGATGTGGAGCTCAATTATCCAGCAACAGATCTCCAGTGAAATCAATGCAATTGTGTCACATGAAACTTTGGCTGGCAGCCTCTGAAGTCTGCATAGGAGAAAACCATCCCCTCGGAAATGCAAGCTGAAGTGAAGTGGACAAGGAATAATGCAGACAATGAAGTGCCACTGTATGCATGAAAAATGCTCAGTGGATTCTAATTTCCTCTCTGTCAGACTGGTTTTATCCCCATGTTACTCCATGAGCAGTACTCCTGACCTATATGAGCACAAACCAAATCAGATCAGGCCAAGGCATTTTCTGCAAAAAGAAATTTCTCTACTGTATAATTAAGACAATGTCAAGCAGGTATACTATATACTATTCAACACCCCATACCAAAGTGAAATAATAATTGCTTATGTTAGCAGAAAAAGCTCTGTCCCCAGGTGAAACCACTGAAGTCAGACACCGTAGGTTCAATTTTTATTTACAGTAAGGCCCCCATTTTGTCAGTGTAGTAGGTCATACTAATAGGATATTAGGATATAGGATTATAGGATATACAGGGCATATTTCTATTTATAGGAATTATATTTTTCTTACATCAAGTGTGTGTTTTATGTATATACAGAGAAACAACCGCAATTTAAGGGTTCCTGCACATGTTCTGAGCAACATAAATAGTACAAAAGAGAGTCAGGCCATAACCTGGAAAGCAGTGTATTGATTCAGGATCAGCTCCCTTTTCTTATAGATGAAACTTCACCCATTTGAATAGTGCCAGTGGGACCATTAGACATGTGGAAATGCAATCACACCCAAATCTAGAGGGATCCTAACCAAACCAAGGCAAATGAACTCTGTGTCCAAAATGACCTTCCTGAGCACTGACATGGCATTACAATACCAGAAGCATGGGGCTTCTGAGAATGCAGAGGGGGCAGTGACACTGAGTTCCCAGAGATGCAAGAGCCTAGGCACCATGTCCAGTGATGGGGAGAGCATGGACAGGCACACATGGCTGCCTGGTAGTAAACCATATTTCCTTGCTTCTGCCAGCGACCCTGTCAAATCTCAGTGTACTACTACTAAGGTAAATAAACAGTATGTGAAATAACAGCCTGAGAATGGCAAATAAAGTACAAATAATGTCTTATGCATTTGAGAATGGCGCTTTCTCTAGGTTGTGCATTCTTTCCATCAAACTTGGAACTGTGGCACTTGTAGTGCTGCATCACTGTGATTGACTTGCTAACCTGTAAAGTGTATAAGTCTACACCATAATTAACACTTGGCAGTGGAAATATAAATTCCCTGGCTTGTAGATGGTATATCCTCCTATAAACTCTTCAGTTGGCCACCAAACTGGAAAAATAGATAGGACATTCATAAGGAGTGCTCACCATGGGAAATGCCAGCATTTTTTCCTGGAAACTATTTATATTGCCAAAATACATCAATAAGAAAAATGATCTGAGACCTTTCCCTGAATATGCATCCTGTTCTCATTTGACTTGTAGTCTACAGTGTGCAGCATTCATTCTGAGTCAGACTTGAATTACTGTAGTACACGCAATGCAGAAGGGAAGTACAAGCCACAAGTAAAGGAAAAATATGCATTACACTGTGTCTCACTAAGAGGAACGGATTGCCTACACATCACAGGCTACCTTTATATCTTTCTTGGCATAGACCTTTGTCACACAGCACAGAGAAACTATTTAGGAGGATTCAGCATATCCAGAAGAGGCTGGCTTTCCAAAAGAACCAGTAAAAACAAAGAACCAGTGCAAAGTAGACACTGAGCTCCTTTTGAAAGCCTAACAAACTGACTTCTGACAAAATGAGATCATGCCAGGCCAAGAAGGAAGATAACCACTAAGGTCTTGTACTGAAGTGTATAACACATACTGAAAGTGAACCTTTCCTGTCTGAATAAAGGCTTTTCATCAAACCAAAGAGGCAGAACACCACAGTCACAAGTGTTCAGCTTACCATTGGCTCTCTTACCTGCTAACCCTGCATCCTGTCTTTGAGACAAGCCCAAAACTGATTGAGAAAATCTGTCTGTTTCCAGTTCTTTTAATTTCTTGGGAATGAAAAGCAAACTCCTTTCTTGGAAATAAATCTTTTTCTTAATCCCTTTCCAGCAGGAGTTCCTTAATGGTGGAAATAACTATTTAGCTAGTTCTGATGGGCACAGAGGGAAACGATCTCACAGTTTAATTTTCATGTATACTCAGAAGAAGATTTCACATCCCCTTTTAGCTTTGTGCTGCCAGAATGATGTAAAAGAGCACAAATTTAAAGAAGAATCAAGAGTTTAGATTAATATTATGGTTAATATCCTAATCCCATAAGAAAATTAGCATTTGTAATTTTAGGTTTATGAGCTTATGATGTTCTGGTGCATCTTGGGATAAGGCCCAGACAAATGCTGAAGTACTTAGTTGAAGCAAAATCATTGCAGTGGAAATTCCCCAGGCACCCAATTTCAGACTCCTTTGAGTATCTTGGCCGATATCTATACCCATATAGTCAATGCTACAGCCTGGCATGGGGAAGAGGCAGACTACTACAATAGACCTTTGTAGTGCCTGTGATTCAAGCAATTGTTTTTAAAATCTGTATTAAAGATTTCTGTTCTACCACCCTGTACTTTCGACTCAATTACTAAAAAGAATATGTTTTCTAGGCATGAAACAATATCATTTTTGTCAAGAGTTTGGAAACCAAGCACTTATATGAATTGAAGAAAGCTTCCTTTCTCTTCCCTGTGCAGTTCTGGTTATGGGGAAAGAGCTTTCTGTGTGAGTAATCTTTCTAAGTAGGAAGCAGAGCTCCCCTATTGCTAGGGAAGAATGGACCTCCAGTAGGCTAATATGTGATGGATGACTGAATGCAAACTTGGCAACGTTGTTCTCTGCTATCCAAAGAATACAAAATGCCACAGGCTATTCGTACACAGGGACTCTCTAGTTGGAAGTTCTGAAAACTTGGCAACATCCCACCTTAGTTTAATTGAAACTACAGTGGCAAGACAATTAAGGATGTGAATTTGGAGAAATTTCTTGCAACAAGATCAACTCAGGATGAATTTATCTTTGGTGATTGACTCATTGCATAAGCCAAACAAAAACATAAATGGAAAGTTATTCGCATTGACTCCACAACCTGAGCAGCAAAATCTCACATTTGTTTATGAGGGCTACTTTATGGGATATAATGTATATTCTTTAAAGTCTACATCCAGATATACTCACTGAAGCTATGGGGTGGGGTGGGGGTGTTGTTTTGTCAGCAACAGGATATGCAGTATATAGGAGAAAAATGATGCATATAGAAATACAGTAAAATATTACATTAAGGCCATGTCTAGTTATAAGGGCATGTGTATCATTCCAGTAAATGTTAAAAAGAGACAACAAGTAATTCAAACTTTGTCATTTTAGCAGAAGGATTCCTATTATATTCCTTCTTTCAATGCCCAAACACTTTTTGCTGCATCAAGAGACAACTCTTGTCAGGCAGAATCCCATTCTGATTCCTTCTCCCCAGTCTGCCCATTCCGCACAGTTTAGTTACATCATACACTGAAAGATTTCACTAGCTGGAAGAATGCCCGGTTTTTAACTTTTCTCACATGTGGAAGGCATTTAACTTCAGCTCAGATTGGACAGAGGATCGAACGCATGAGTGGACAGTAAGCACTGAGTTAGGGGAAGTTTCACACTTGTATAAATGTCAGAGCTTGGTGGAAACTGAGACGGCTCAAGATTGCCTCTTGGGGTTGTTAATTTTCCTTCTTTCCGGTATTCCCGTTCCTCAAAGAACTGCCTTCTTCCTTCTTTTTTCTCTTCACTACACAAAGAACTTTTTTGAACAGCTAATAATAGCAATTGTAAGTTCTTTGTGGCAGAGAGCATCACTTACTACGTCTATTCACTCCTTCTAATACAATGAGGCCCTAAAATGCTGTAGCAATAGTAACAACATCATCAACTTCTAATAAACTCCTACACAAAACCAATAGAAGCCATGGACAGCAAGACCACTTTGATATCAAGTAGTTTAATGAATTAAATTGCATCTTATATACTCATAAGTGATCTTTACACATCCCTTATTTTTCAGCTCTTGACCTTAAGTTATGATGTTTCCTGTCCAGAAATTACTAGTTACTAGTCCTACAATTGCTTGCACTGGTTTTGCATATTTCTCAGCCTGGCTGATGATAAAATACTTAGTCAATTTAATTCACTCTGATTGTTATCTTCCTTAGTTTCCTACTTCAGTAACAATGATTTTTCTGCAATATTAGATCAGCAACTTTCTTAAAACTACTGAGGGTAGCTATTACATTTTACAGTAGTTTCAGACTTCTGTAGTTTATAACCACGGGTTTTGATAACAGAGATCAGTCTTTGAGAAGGGTATGCTAAATTCACACCAGAAATTGTCTGAGAAAGTGCATGTTGGTAAATCAAAGCACAGTTTTAAAGCCCAATATCTCAAACTGCCACAGTTCAAAACAAATACCTTTTTATTATTGGAAAGCTGAGATTTCTAACTTTCCAGTGCTGTAAATCAGCCATCCTAAGCCTGGAGCTTTATGAGACACTGGACCTTAAAACTGTCAATGGCCCTTCAGCTTAGCAGACTGTGATGGCATGTATCCAAGGACAAATATATCAAGTCACAGGCTTCAAATTAGAGTAATTTTTAACCACTCTGAATTTCTCTTGTTTCAACATATGCCACACAGGTAGGACAGGTAAATGTGTAGCTGATAATGAAGCAGACACCACCCTCTGCATTTACGCTTACTTCCAAATGTAATATTCAACCTAGACAGATACCAGGGTTCACTGATGGAAACAGGCAACTGAATGAACACAGTTTCTCCCTTACAGATTTGCCAATATGGGACATCCATTTACACCAGACAACTGTTATACAATCCAGTACACTTCATTGCCTTTTAGCACCACCCAAACCTCTGAACACAGCCTACAAAGCTAGATGAACAGATGTACTATTGTGTTGGACCAGGAAAATGGCAGAGAACTGCACAAGCAGGTCTAGTATTTCAAATGGTTTTACCAGAAGGGATGAAAGGGTTAAAGCTCTGGCTCCAAAGCAACATCACTGTTTCAAATGCACACTTGCTTCTCAGTTCTTCTTCACTCTTGAAAAGGATGAAAAAGGCCCGAGAAGCACAGACTCTGCCATCTAATCTCTCATTTTCTTATCAAAAAGTGGAACAATACTCAAGAACAAACTTTGACAGTTTCTTTATAGCAAGTCAGAACATCTTCATACATGAATAGTCTTTGGCTTTTTTTAGATATTTTATAAAAAGCAGTAATATGAAAAATAAGCCACCCGATCTGAACTTCAAATGCCTTTAGAAATGCTGTTCTAGCAACATGATAGTTAAGTTTGAATACTGAGGAGAAATGATCCAGTATTAAAGAGCTGGGATCAAAAAAAAGGAATAGATTTCCATTAACAAAAAGTCTCCAACACAGTTACTCATAATTTTGTAGAGTACTTTTTAGCCTGAGTTTGGGGATATTCCCAGTAAGTTCTAGCATCATGAAGCATCATTATTTCAACAGGATGATTGGATCTGGTTGGTTTTCTTTTCATATACCTATCACCACAGTGTACCTGGATGGGATTTCTTCAGCAGAATATCAGCTTCCTCTCCAAATGAGACATGACATTCTAATCTGCAGGCTGTGTGCTTTTCAGCAGATCCTTTAGCTCTTCTACAGCTTTGGAAAAACTGGTAAAGTAACTGTAGTTATAGGATTAAGGACTGGAACTTGCAAAGAATTTTCTCTGGGCTGAAAGGAGCCAGAGGATAAAATTAACGAGCGAAAAATATGGGAAATTAATAGCAATTTACTGAGGATAGTGACTGTGATAGGGTCAGTGACTGTGATAGGGTCAGTGACAGTGGGGGCAACAGTCCCCTCTACAGCATCCCTCTCACTCTGCCCCTTTTCAGCTGCTAATCACCCTGCTCAGTTCAGATGTACATCCTTTCCTGAGCAATGGTGCAGAGGTGTAGCAGCTGCAAAGGGGATGCGCTAGGAACGCCCTGATAACCCTTCCAAGTACTTTCAAAATTCACTGCCAGGGAAGGTGAACTGCAGATAGACCGCTTCTCTTCTTTTGGCTAGACAATTTCATTTGATCAAACATTTGCTACCGAGTTCCCAACAGCAGTAAGAAAAAACCCAAAAATACATCATAACACTTTTCTGCAAGTCTTCCTAGAATTCAAAGGACTGTCGCTAGCCCCCACAGTCCAGTTCATTCTCGGACTACAGCACCCTTAAGATGTCACAGCTTTAAAAGGCAAATGCACAACCCCAGCATAATAAAACAACCCCCACATATAATGTTAATCGGGAAGCGCGTAAAATGAATTCCCATTATTTAACCTGATTTTAAAAAAAAATAAACTGGGAGAGAAAAACAAACACAACAGCTTGACGATAAGGCTTTTACCCAGTCCATAGAACCGCATGTATCTCATTAGTTTCTATTTTTTTCATGAAGGAAAATTCAATAAATATCTTTATTATGCTTTTTAATTTTATAATTTCTCCACTGTGCAAGAGGACACGTCACCATCATTTCAATCTGAACATATCTTTCTCCTGCATAGTATGATACAGACTTTTCAGAAGTTTGGAATAACTGCCAAAAACTCTCCTAGTAGCCAGACAGCAAATCAGGCAGGGATAACTCTGCAAAAGTGATGTAACACAAAGTTTTGAGTAAGTGGGCTTAACTCCTAAATGAAGCTAAGTGCGATCACCTTCTCCCAGTCAGCTTCTCTATTTTAAGCCAATTTGAACCTAACTGGTAAGTGCAGACACAGTCATGCAGAAAATCTCAATGCACAAGGGAGCAAGTAGTTAAGACACACTGTAAAGCAAGTGTCTCCATTTTTCCATGATGATGGAGAATTTCACCCTCCCACTCCCCAGAAGCCGCCCATTTAAGTACTGGTAATAAGATACCAGTTGAATCTTCCTTTGTCTTTTGCTCCCCACTGCAGACTAATGTTATCATACTTCTAAAAGAAACTGGAGCCCAGTGGGGGCGGGGAGGAAGGTGACAAAGGCTTCAGTGCAAATAAGCGTGCAGACAGCAAATTAAAAAGGAAAAGGGCCTGACTCTTTTCAAGTCATACACAATAGGATAGGAAGAGGAGTTACCTGGGAGGTTTAAGAACTGCAAGTGGATTTAGTCTGGTACGCGAGGTGACGGTGGGGGAAACATTTCTATTACTTCAGTAGCCGAGAGGAAACCCCAAATCTGATTTTCTACCCTTCCTGTCAATTAGGTTTCTGTCTACATTTCTGTAGATGTCCAGCATTCAACTAACTCATCCTTCATTCATTCATTGGATCAGATTGATGTCATTGAGACATTTCTTACATTATTGTTACACTGGACAATAAAGACAAACTAAAGACAGGCATGCTCCAATTCAAAAATATCCCTTAACAAGATCCCTGACTATTCAGACTGATAGTCATAACTATGAGGGTCATGACAGAACACTGTGTCATTGCAAACTTGTGTGGGAGAAGAGCTCCTGATTTTTTAATTCAGGAAGGAAGCAGACTTACCTTACAGACTCTGACAGAGATTAGATCCCGCTGTAAGCAGTCTCCATGAAATAAATATGATGTTAAAGTCAGCTATCGGCTTCTGACTTTGTTGCCGTCCTGTCAAAACTCAGAGAAGTTGCGTCGTCTAATTTTGCGTGTGAGTGTGTGAAAGACAGAAACATTTGACAGTAAGGCAAACTGGTCAGATCAGCCAGATTCTGCTGGGTTTATATAGCTGAGCTGCAAATCCTGATCCTTGGCTCATTCCACTGTAATAGGATGCCTGAAGGCATTTTTTTCAGTTTTGCTTTAAAGGAACAGCCTCTCTCTTTGGCTTAGCTTCTGAAAGACACACACGCACTCACATACACAGACTGTCATACACAGGCACACACACAAAAAAAGAATTTGCATGCAATTTATGGCTAAAGAAGGAAACCCCTGAACCATTAAAAAAGAAAGTCAGCTCAGGGCAAATGACTCAGAAAGCAGAATATTTTCCTTACAGCATCAGCAGAATACATTATCAGGAGGTTTTAATCCCCTCATTCCCATTATTTTAACATTGCAAAAGAGTAGCAAACTTAAATACAATCAGAGGAATCACAAGCAGGATTTCAATTCCAGAAACTCCTACAGAACATAATGAGTCTAATGTGCAGTTAGTGTAAATCAACCCCACTCCACTGGAATCAATGGAAAAAATCAGAATTATACAAGATGAGGATCTGGCAAATCCCCATATTTTAAAGCTTGTGATCTCCTTTGCATCCTTTTGCACTCCTTCTGCTCTCTCAAGAGCAGTAGGGAGAAGAGTGGAGAAATCAAGATAAAAGTCTAGTGAGCAGAGTCCTAGTCTGACTCTTTATTAAAAAAAGAAGAGATAAAAGCCCGGAAGAGAGTGACACAGGAGCGATTCCCTTTCTTCTCAGATCTGATAAAAAGAGATTACATGGGTGTGTGTGTGTAAAGATAATCCAACCACTTTTGTGAGGCTTATGGTTTCTCAGTCATTGCATTCTCTCTGCTTCCCATCCCAGAGCTATCAGTAACACACAGAGTGCTCATCTGGGACCGTTTCAGGGGTGTTTGTTATCTCTTGACTACCCTTGAACCTCAGGCTTGTGGCAAAGATTAAAGATCACAGTTAAAGGATTCTCATTAACACTGATCTCCCTCCTACCTTATACTAAAAATCTGCCTCTCCCTTGCCTGCACCCCAGCCCACTGTTGGTTTGGGTTTTGTTTGGGGGTTTTTTGTTGTTGTTTGGGCTGGGCGCGGGGGGAGGGGGCAGTGGCACAGGGGAAAGAGGAAGATTAATCTTTAACTTTCAGGTCTATCTTCTAGGATAAAGGATAAAATCACTCTTCTGTTTGATGATTTAGAAAGCAAGACTTATCCAAACACCTCTGAAGACAATGAAAGCACAAAACACCACTCACCGATTTCAAGGTGCTATAGGACAGCCCAGTAGGAAAACAATGGGATCCTACTCAGGAACAAAGATGCTCATAAGGATAAAAAATGATTGCCTGGGCCTTTCTGATCATGTTTCTTTCTGAACATATCTCCTCCCAGCTGGCCTTTCCCAGGCTCCATGGACTCACACATCACTTTCAGGACTTTTTCCTTTTTGCTGCTTCACAAGCACAGCACTACCAGGAAGATTTGGTCCATCCTAAACATCTAGGAAAAGATGGGAGAATGCCGATCCTGAAATTCTGAATCACCATTTTAGAATCATTATTTTTGGAGACTATAAAAAGCAGAGTTCTTTTGCTCACTGAACTACTTAAATTTTCTTTGCTGTGGCTTTCATACATAACATTGACCCCATATTTGTATTCTCTTGTGTCTAGTAATATCACTGAGCTCACGCTAAGCTCCCTTCCTCAGCGCATGGCACAAATTTTAGTCATTCCCAAATAGATGCTGATGAAAATTCAAGGAAAAAACAACAAAAACCAAAAAAAATCATAGCAGTTTTTATAAATTATTTTTCCAACAAACACATGCTGCTTCTCCAACCAATCACAGAAGTGTTCAAAAAACACTGAGATCAAAAGTTTCAGTAAAATCAGTGATGCATCTCTATCAGCCGTTTATGAACACCCATTTCCAATTTCTGTGTTAATTTTTGACATGCTGTGTTTCATAGCAGTCATACCCTAAGAGAAGAAACAAGACTCTATTGGAGAGAGGGTCAGAAATGTTGACTAATCCCTGGTAAAGGCATCGGATCCTCTTTGCTGATTTCTTGAAAGTAAATCTTGCTCTGGACATCCCCGCCAATCTCAAAGGCAATGAGGTTTCTGTATACAGCCCCTACTAAGCCTCCAATTTTTATGTGTAATTTTTCTCAGAATATTCTCAAGATGGTCCTGGTACTAGCTTACATTAGCTCTCCCCCAGTTATATAGTCCTGTGAAATTCAATTAAAACACGTACTCAGGGCCGAAAAACTGAATGTGAGATGTAACACAATTTTTCCAACAAAATCTGATGGGGAATCAGAAGAAGATGGTTCCCCATCCAGTGAGCCATTTGCTGTCTCTTACACTTCAGTAGTCCTTTCACATACATTTGCAAAACACTTTATTTCATTGTCCACACCAAGTCTAAAAGAGTTAGTTAAAGCTTATGTGTAAACTGTGGAAAGCAACTTGCAGGATTTGTATTTGGAGCATTTACTAATACGAGCTTTTCTGCCAACAGTTGTTGAATCAAAATTTCAACTAAATTTTTCTCCAATAGTTCTCCACCCACTTACCTGACTTCAAAAAAATATGCCATGAGATGAATTTCAGGTAATAGTTCAGGCCTGTTCTTGTTTTATCTTTTTGGGCTCACCCATCCTTAATCATACTCTGTTGCAAATATTGAACAATACACTGAGTCAGAAGCAAAAGATAACAGGAAAGAACAGGGAAAATGTATTTTAATCAGAAAGGTAGCTTTAGGTTGTGATCTCTAACAAGCAGGACTAAAACTGAGTTCTGTGCCCTGTGGTATCCTCTTTCATTAGATAAATGTGGATAGCAATTGATTTTTTTTTTTTAAAGGAAAGGAACAAGGAGAAATTAAATGAACACTGAACTTCATACTCTTGAGTTTATTGCTGTGTTTTTATGTGCTTACAAGCTCATATTAGAGATGAAATTCAAACATGAACGGAAGATCATAACAGATAGACAAACCTAGGAATATCTTGATATTTATGAAAGCATAAAAGAGACCAGCTAATTGTTTTGGAAAATATTAGTGAATTGCAAAAAATATGCTCATTATTACCTTGGGACAAAATTGTTACAACGCAGGTAAATAGACTTAGTTCCAATTTAATACCTGTGTTGGTTCACCCCATCCTAGGAATAATCTACTTTGTAGCAGCATATTTGAGAGAGTGAAAGCTGACCTGAATGCGAAGACGTGAACACAGGGGGAATTAACACTACCGTTAACGTAGCCTGAGAAGTCTTTTGCCACGCACATAGTGCAGCCGATTTCAATAACACGCAGATAGGAGTGCAGTGAGCCACTGGAATATAACTTACGAAACATAAGTGGCCAGATTATGTTGCTTTGGGGCAGGGAAACAGATACTTGATTTGAACAATTTTAGGAGCCAGGAGAAGTATTCAGTGTCTATGGCTGGAAGGAAGTGCATTTCTCATAGAAAACTAATGTTAGAGTAGGACAATGCTCAAAAGCAGCACCCAAGTGCACAGCGTGGAGACAGCCAAGCCAGCCAGCTTGAGAAGCAGTAACAATTTATTTACAAAAA
>NW_008823916.1:361913-363477 GCF_000699105.1 Pygoscelis adeliae
TAATGTTAAGAGGAAGATGAAAAATCAAGATTTAAAGAGAGACTATAACAACACGGGGTTGATCATTAAGGAGACATGACTTTAAAGATCCTTCCATGCTCCCTTCTTATGATTCATGCTTTTAGGTCAAGTAATTTCCAGAGACATTTTGATCCTTCTTCACTGAATATCCTTTCCTTATGTCTTCTGTCTTTTGAGACCATATTCACAAGATTTCATTGGTACAGAATCAAGTTCACAGTACTTCTGTCTTTACGTCTGCGTTGCCTTGATTCCTTTACAACTGTAGCCAAATACAGGTCAGTTAATTCTAGTTCACATTGAGTAGCATTCTGGCAACCTTCTTAAAACTTTGGCTCTTGGGTTACCATCATATCTGCTGCTTTTCAGTTGATTTCCCACTAATTTGCAGCAAACCATTGTCCCAGTGCACTCACTGCTTCTTACTTGACAACAATTTGCAAACAGACTTTGATTTCTGTGAGAGCGTTTATTTAGAATCACTCAATGTTAATATAAAAGAAGACAATTCAACTTATTTCCCCAGAAAATACCTAAGTATCTAAACTATTGCTTTAAAGATCTACTACTTGCAGCAATTCATGTTGCTTCTACATTAATATTCTCCCTTCCTTGATGTGATGACTCTTGAAGAGAATAAGGGCTTTCAAGCACTGCAGACTTTTAGCTCCTTGTCCAGTGCTTATATTTAGGTGAGAACACTAATTTATATAGTTATACATAGACCATCCTTTCCCAAATGTTATGAGCACTGGTATGACCATGTTCAACCATGCTGAAGACAACATTGCTTTGAGGCTGGATTGATCCTGATAGTTGCAACCCATGTTGAAAGGCAGGAAGAGTGCCCACTCTCTTGGTATCAGAGAATGCAGAATCTCATTCTTAACCCAGGGAAATTCTGACCTAAATAGACGAATGCAGAAACCGAAGGTACAAGTTTGCAATTGCTGCATAGATCAGCACTACTGAGAACTTCAGTGGAATCAACTGCACATGTAAAAACAGTAAAGCTGAGACCCCATAATATCCATTAAAATATTAAAATCACACCGAACATTAAATTACAAAAACATACTTGTAAATTTTGGAATTTTTAAGAGATGATGTCCAAAAAGGAAAAGGAAATTTCCTCTATTATTTGGATTTATTATTATTATCATCATCAGGACATTTCCCAAGGATTGCATTCATTCCCTAAATGAAGAAATAAGCAGCAGCTGTTTGACAGCAGACCCACTGGGCTTGTGTACTGCCTGTACACAGGAAGACAGTTGTGACAGCTATTCATTTAGCCTTTCTTTAACTGCTCTTTTAAGAGCCAGGTATGTCTTGGCAGTATTTGCATGACCTGGAAAGACCACAAGCTTAATCACAAACAAGAGGTAATTGAGAAAATGTTGGTGTTTAAGTTATTTCAAGCTCTCTTATCACATCAGTGAAAAGAAGTTATGTGCCTGTTAAGAGATACATGAGAGTGGAGCGAGATGACTTGGGTGCTAATGCAAGGTCCGTCATGCTCTGAAAAGATGACCTTGATCAT
>NW_008823916.1:363488-372960 GCF_000699105.1 Pygoscelis adeliae
AAACACATGTCCTTTGCAAGGTAGACATCAACACACTGATTATATACACTAGACAAGAATTTGTTGTTAGTGATATCACAAACATTTACAAAGATAATCTAGATAGCACTATGCTAAATTCACTCAAGAAAAATCAAAACTTCACTAAAAAAAAAATAGACAATAATAACTATGCCAGTATATAAATATTTTCCATCCAAACTGCTGGTGTCAGACTCTGACACAGAGTGACTTCTAATGTTCATAAATATCTTTGGCATTTATTATATTTGCAGTAGATTTTATTAGAAGTTTATGAGACAAAATATGGTTATCACTATTTATCAAGGTAGGAAAAGCGACAAGGAAGAATATACTAAATTGTTGAGGACTGAGTGAGAAAGTGAAGCTCACTATGTGGGATGGTGTAAAGCTTTTATCAGCATGTTAGCATTACTCATAAGTGGTTAATCCACAGATGACACAGGGGAAGTAACTCAACTGCTGTAAAGGTTTTATACTGTGCCACACCAATTTGTATCCTCTAAGTGCTTGAGTTCATAAAAATACTTAAGCACAGGCTTCTATCCATCCATAAATACTTATGTGCACTTTACTATAATCATGTTTCTAAGCTTATTGATGTCAAAATTACAGCTAATCACATTAAACACATCCTTAAATGTCTTGCAGGAACAGTTTCCCTACTGAAGCTTAAGTAATGAAAACAGCAGAGCAAAAGTCCATAGTGCTTATCCATTCTATATGAAACGTTCAAATATAATGATAGCCATTATCACTATATGCCCTACAGTGATGAGGATTACTAATGCTAATAAAGACTGAAGTGTGGATAGTTATACAGCACAAACAGATGTACCTAAGTTCCCTTTTGTTAGAAAACAGGACGTAATTTCACCCATCATCACAAGGGGTTTGGCCTGGGAGGAAGGTAGCCTGCATTACCCACAGGATTGCTCTACCTAAGCACTCCCTTAGATAGAGATGGGGGCACCTAACGAACATGATAGTTGAAAAATGTAGCTCTCTACAGTGATAGCAATGTTCCCTTGGTCTGTATCTTGGTATATCAAGTACGGCTTGTTTAACAAGAATCTGTCTTAATTTTGGGTAGGAATTTGATGGTGCTTGCTACCCAAATGTCCTCATTTATGCCATATTAACACCTCCCATACATCTCCTCCACACCCCAGCAAAAAAGCCATGGACACTCCATAATCTTTGATGCCCTCCTGGACTAAGTGATGGTCCTGAAGGGCCCTGCAGTAAAAGGTGCCTGAAAGAAGCACTTGCCCGAGTGAGATGTTGCTCCCAGAAAACATGTTCAGTCACTAAGAGACATGCCAACTGGCCACCATAAATGGACCACTCACCTACCATAAGCATGTGACTACTCCTCTGCAAAAATGTACACCAGTTACATAGACATACCTTTGTTTGCTGCTACTAAATAGAAAAATCTACTTTCTTAAAAAAAAGAAGAATGAAGATTTAACAAGAAGCTCCTCTGGTAGCTAACTACTTCCTTAAATGATTCTAATTAGTGTGAGCCATACTGTGCTGTAACTAAAAGACAGAAGAATGGTTTCATGAGTTTAAGCAATATTTAGTCCCAACTGCACGTTTCATCCAAAAATGTCAAAGCACTTACACAGAAAAAGAATGAGGTGGGACCTTAAAGGTAATGTAGTCTTTACCTAGAGCACAATAAGCTATACCAAAACCAATACAGTTTAGTAAAACAAGCTCGGCAAAGAGTGTAGCTCTTTTATTTGAGGGGGAACTACACCAAAATTAAACATGATGTCAGCAATATGATCAAAGACAAGGTTCAAGACTTTCTAATACCCAGCCAGAAGCCCACATGACAAATTTGACATTTTTCAGCTATCCATACCCAAATACACAACACCCTGGTTCTGTTATAATTCCTGCCTTCGGATGAAGGCCTCTATTCTGAGGAAAACAGTAAAAAATTCTTTTCTAAGGGGGAATAATAAAAAGAGA
The DNA here is from genome assembly GCF_000699105.1 of Pygoscelis adeliae. Classification (NCBI taxonomy): domain Eukaryota; kingdom Metazoa; phylum Chordata; class Aves; order Sphenisciformes; family Spheniscidae; genus Pygoscelis; species Pygoscelis adeliae. Next base: position 365,496 of record NW_008823916.1, read on the forward strand.
GATTACAGCTCAGTTTAGTCAGTCATGCTTCAGGCAAAACTGTCAATTAGTCTAAAAGCTGTGCCTGGCCTGGTTAGCTATTTAACAGGTAACCCATAATAAATATACACATGCAACCCCCCCAGCATAACAAAAGAGAAACTTTGCAAGGATTTGGGTCAATGGAGTTGAAGGTGGTAGGTTTGATAATCACTGTGCAGTGATTAATTTTTGCTAACTGGAGAGACAAGACTCACTGGCTGTCAAGGTAACTATGTCCCACCTTTGAAGTAGAAAGCTGGTCGCAACCAGCTTAATCCTAAAGCAAAACCCTGACACAGGAAGACACTGTAGAAAAATTCGGCAGAAGGACCTTCAATTATATACCATCTGGAAATTAAATAAAAGCTGCTGTTTAGCCATCTTTATATATAAAATATCATGCATAAGAAGGTAAGCAAGCACATAGACAAATCGGTATTTATGATAGGTATTCCAATCAATGTTCTATCAATAGCATCCATAAAAGACTCACTTGAGGATAAGCAGACACACTGTGTCCACCTAGCACAGTTTGACTGGCTTTTACAAAGGTAGTCCTGATCCACTGACATAAGAGAGGGGAAAAAAACATTTCAATTCAAAGCACCCCGATAAGAAAGGAAGAGACCTGTTTGTCTGTCCTTTGAGTCAAAAAAAACCCTCCCCAAAACCCCCAGACAAACCTTGGAGGAAAGCTCTCTGTCCAAGTACTAGAAATCTTGAGCTATGGTTGAGAAGACAGGAAATGTCCCACAACAACTAAAAACGACCTGTTTGTGCTGGTCGTTTTAGAAACATAATCACTTATGTTTCTAATCTTCAAAGCATATCCTAAAATTGTTTTAAACTAATAAATCACGGTCACAGATTAGCAAATAGGGATATTTAACCTCTCCATCCAGCTTTTGGGGATGAGCAGCAGATAAAGTCATTAGAGAAAGTCAGGAATCTGGCTGATGGAGAACCAATCTTTGTAATGCTTTGTAATTCTTAGCTTCTGCAATCAGCTGAAGAGGTGAAACGTTCACTGAAATAGTAGAGACATAAGCCAGACAGCAGAGCTGTTTGACCTGCACAGCATTTGTACAGACCAGCCAAGTGTTTTAGTGTGAGAGTTGGAACTAATCTGTTCATTTTCAAGGAAAAACTAACTTTGGATGTTGAACCTCAGGTTCAAGAGCAATATCCCAGGAGCAGAGGGGAGGGGGGCTGGTAGGTATGATAGGCACATATCCTTGAAATATAATTCTGGCTTCCTCGAGTACTAACAAATAGGTTTTTACAGCTAAGTTTACCTAATTATTGCCTCACTTCTTGATAATGTAACAAAACACATGGTCAAGGAAAAGCAGACTTGTGAGAATTTCCACTTGATTCCCCAGCTCCAATCTTGCCGATTTTTAGTGAGAAGTGCTGATTAGTGTGTCTCCTTCTCCTCTGTTTTTTCTCAGAATTGCCTCCTGACCAGCTGGGATATCATATCCAAGTTGTCAAAGACTGGCAAGGACCAGCTGCATGATCAATCCCACATCACTCACAAGAGTCCTCAGAAATATTCTGTCTGATCTAGCTGTTTGTCATCTCCAGTTTGCACCCAGGCATGAAGAGACAGGAGCATAGTCCCACCAGCCCAGTTCCTGGCACTGCCCATTTTACCTGAGATATCTATGGACTTAGCAAAGCAATGGGAAAAGCGAGAGGTGATGCTGGCTCTTCACAGAGCTCTGATCCCGTTTAGATGGCAGTGAGGGAGAACACAAGCTCTTTCCGCTCTCTCCTTGTGTATCGCTCAACACACTGCACTGTGTCGCTAGTGAGGTCACATCATTTATGATGTGATGCTTTTAAGCAGACCAAAGGAGAAGAGGGAGGCCTTTTTTCCTTACCTTTTTCCCAGCATTTCCGGTAAGACTCCATACACCTCTCCTCATATCCTGCATTTGGCTTCTTCTGGGACCAAAGGGAAACCTCAAAGCAGATGGGATGTAGCTTACTTACATTCTCTATAGCTAACACAGAATTTATTAAACACAGCTGTAATCCCAGAGTTCTTCAAATGGGTTAAGTCACTTCTTACGTTGCTTCTGTATCTTTAGAAATCCAGGCTTAGCAATAATTTTGAGCCAAAAAAACCCCAAACCCAGAGTGAATTTGTCAGAAGCGTCTAAGTCATGAATTTAACACAAAAATGCAAGTTTGTAATTAAGCCCTGACCAATCCTTTCCTATTTCCCAGTTCTTCACATCTTTAGTAGGGCAGTGTAGTCCACCCGAGACTGTGACTAGAGTCCATCAGATAGCACAGCAGAAGCAAAATATACACTAGAGTAAGACAGGATAATGCATAACTGACTACTCTTTATACTAAGTGCCTTTCCCGCATTCTCTAAAACCCAGGAGCACCCTGTTATCTCCTCATAAGTTTGGGGCTCTCAACATTGACAACAGAAGAGCAAATTCAGTTTAAACATTGTCTTGCTTGTAACCATCTTTCTTAGCTCAGATTTAAGATTATCTCCTTTTCAGAGCTAGCACACAAGGCAAACCTTCCACAACAGAGTAATCCGAGTCATTCCACGTTGAAATAAGGTTGCTTGCAATCTATTTATATGACAGCGCAACAATAGAAATCATGTATGCTGCTTTTATTCTGAATACAATTCTTTTATCCCCATACTTTTGGAGTGCAAATTGTATGACAATACTGTGCAAATACTCCTCCAAAACTTCATTTACAAAATTCAAGTTAATTGAATGCACAAGTTCAATTCATGAAAGAACAGACATTTCATTTTTTTGCACTATCAGTATCAATAATTTAATAATACCTATGTTTTCAAATCAATCAAGACAGAGCAGAGAAGTCTTGTTGCTCTGTACAGGGGTAAATTCAACTTTTTGATTATCCCAAACAAATGGCAGTTGCTGTCTATAATAAGGAATGCACAGAAGCACACAACTAAAATGAGGATCTAACCAAGAAAAAAAAAAAAGGCTTCCTGCTGTAGATCTCTGCTTTAATCTGTCATCTCCAGAACAGCCCTGATTTTGTTAGAGTGCAGTTAGGTTTCTCTCATTTAAAGCAATTTTTAGGGCAAACATTTGCATTATGAGAGTTTTTTCTACTGTTGTTTTAAACTGCATTTATTCTGGCAAAGGCAGTGCCTCCCACAAGGCTGAATTCTAAAACTGATGACGAGAGAACAAAGAGAGGACTCAGAACTTAAATAAGTATCAAATTCCAAATATTTTATTTCTTCTTTAAAAGCTCTTTACAGGCATCATTATGTAATGAGGATTAGAAGTATTCATGTAACAGTGCTTTAGTATCCCAAAACAATCATGTCCAAAATTGCTCACTACAGTTAGGAAGTGATTCCATTTTGTAAAGCCAACAAAAGATACTCCATGTCATGAATTCCAGTCAATTATAGCCAAATTCAGCCCATGTCCTCCTACTGTAGTTTTCCACCACCTCAACATGGTAACTGCTACGCAGTAAAGTTTGTATCTCACTACCTGTTGCTAAATAAAAATAAAATATAAAAAAAGAGCAGTGTGGTGGGAAACTGAGAATTCAACACGTCAAGCATCTTAGATTTCAACTTGGCATTTGGCCAAGGTGCAGAAGCACTTATGGACTTAGCACCTATTTCTCTGATAGTATTGTGACTCCCCTTTTTCTTTTCTTTTTTTCTTCCATCTACATTAGAGAACATTCTGTCTGTTCCCAATTTGCTGCGTAATGAAGTGACACAGGACTTAGGAACGTCCCCTGGAACAAACTACCAACCCCCACCACCTACTGCGACAGGGAGACTCGTGGCTCTGACTTCATGGCACCCGGGACTAACAAGCACAGAACTACTGCAGCAGCCCTGGCAAGAACAAAAAAAAGCAACCAGACTCCATACGTCCGCCCAGTACTGAGGGGGAAGCGAGTGAGGACAGATTTTCCATTCTATAGCCAGAGGCCCATCTTACGGGAAATTTCAGTCAGTAAAAGCAAAATGTTACTGGAATGCTGCCTTCTCGAGCTTGCATGGAATTTTTTATTATTATTAAATTTGGAGAAATGGGTGTGAAAAATTCATGTCTTTCCCCATGGGGCTTGTTCAGATGTTGCAGATTGCGTGGACACTGCAAGATGCAAAAGGGCTTCTGTCTGGCAGTGTTACCTGCAGACAAATACCTGTTTCTAATTAGCTGCGGGTGTTCCCCCGCCTGCCCACCCCAAGGCAAGCCAGGAGGAAAACATTTGGCTATAACAACGATATTGTCTGCTGAAACAAGCCGCCAAATAACTTCCTTTGCATTCAGAGTTTCCCATAGGGTAGTTGAAGAAGTGAGCTGGAGCGTCTCAGTGCTTTGTGAGCAGCTGCAATGCGAATAAACTGTCCTCTGTAGGTAGAGGATGATCAGCCCCATTGAGAGACTACCATGAAATGACTCTAAGCCCCTATAAAAAAATATTGCCTGCTCTTCCTTTAGGTGAGGCAGCACAGAAAGGCTTCATAGAACCAGAAAGCATCTTTCCTGTTTGTGCCACCTCCCCATCCATGCTCCCAGATCTCAGGCACTCGAGACAGGGCTGCAAGGGGGATGTTAACCCTTGCTGCATTGACCCTCCTACTGGCCCAGAGCCCCATGCTAACAATGTGAATGCAACATGACTCATTTCAATACTCACATTTAGATGGCTTAATAGGCATTTCTAACCAGTCAAGAGTGTGAGCAGCTATAAGCAAGCCTATGTCCTATTTAGAGGAGGTGTCACAGTCCTACAATGCTGAAAAACATTAAGGTGAGAAGCACCTGAGCAGGCAGCCAGACAATGACAGCAAGAGAACTAGGGAGAAGTGCCCTTTTTATTCTGTGGGGCCCTCTGTTATGAGCTGCATATGTTTAAAGACACATTACAATTCAGGAAGGATAGCACAATAGATTTCACTCCTTTCAGCAGCTGGCTCAGATGGCAGAGACATGGATTCAGGGGGTCTCAGATCCAGAAAAAAAAAAAAAAAAAAGGGCAGAGAGAATAACAAGCAGTGCCTTTGTAAAACAATTTGCATCTCCAGGCTAATGGACACCTGAGGAAGTTATTAAGATATAATCTTGGAAGTGACTCTCGACACCTGTGCCTGTTCCAACATTATAGTACAGATGAACATAAAAAATGTTCTGAGTTTTCTAACTTAACTTGTGTCTTTTCCAGAAGCTGACTGCAAAGGATACAGTTGGTATAAGAGCTATATCGAGGGGAACAACAGACAACATAGACGCCTTTCAGACTGAAAGTAGTCTGGGAAATTAATACTTCTTGTACTGTGTATAAAAAACAAAACAACAAAAACTGTTGTGCATAAAAGACTCAGTGATTAAAAGCTACAGGATTTGCTTGCAGAGGCCTGAGAGTCCCAGTGCACAGCATTTTCTAGGGTCAAATCCAGAACATTTTTTATGTTCCTTGCCCTTGTTACTGCGCTGTTTGCTTTTGTCTGTCAGTAGATGTAAAAAAAGTAAAATATTTTTTTCCTCTTTTACTGAGGGTTAATTTATTCTTCTGTTCTACAGTGTTGGAACAGGCACAGGTGCCCACTTTACAGCCTGGCACACAGCAGGAGTTACACTGTGCTGCGCTCTCTCCTCCCACCAGTGAAGAACTGCCCTGGCCTGTGCCCATGGGCTGGCCAGAAGGTTCAGCCCAGGGTGGTGGTGGTTCAGGCGTATACACACATGTATGTATATACCTGCTTATTTTGCACAGAGACACCTGCTCTTCCCTTTCCCTTTTTGTTTCTAGTCCTTATACTTACATTTCGCTTAAGTGCAATGCACTTTGCCAAGGCAAGAATGTATGAGATGCGCTTATTACAAAGGTAATTTTCTCTCTAGGTTCTGGACCATCTGATAGTCAGACCTTTTCTCAAGGCAGCATTGAAAGTGAGCTATTTGTTCCGTAATTAACCATTTCAGAGACAAGTTACTGGACTGCCTGGACTGCTGTCTAGACTTTGTCTGGCAATTCTCATTTTCCTACAGAGTCTAATGGAGTTGCTGCTCATGTATCACATATCTTTTATTTCATTTTATTTTTTTAACCATGACATTAAATCTTTTACCTTATTAAAGAAGAATCTGATGAAAGGCAAATGTATTTCAGAGGCAACTGATATTTTTTACCACAATAGTATAGGACTGCCTGACCTTCAGGCTGCTGCGGATTTAATGTGGCAGCCTACAAAAACTTTGATGTTTTAACTAGGCAGGAAGAGGTTGAGAGGAAGGAGAGCACCCAAGAGCAAATTCTGCTTTTATAAGGGTGTGAATCCAAAATAGCTTCCCCCCCCCCCGAAAATAACATTACTTCAGGGTTTGATTGGTGTAAATGAGCTTGCCTCCTAAAAGACAGGTCAAAAGTTTGATGTTCTAGACTGGAGGAGAGGAAGCGGTTAATGTTTCACCGCACTGTAAAAAGCCAACTGTGTCAATAGACTATTCCACATGGAGAAAGAAAGTTTCTAAATGTGGTTAAATTTGACATCAGAAATGCATAGGTGCAGCCTCCCATATAGTATCAGGAAACACAAGGCGAGACATAATACATCAACGGAACATTTTTTTACCTTGAGAATATGAATAATGTGATCATTGAAAACGTAGCTCAGGGACCCTCACGACTCAGGGTGTGAAAATCTCAAATTCCTTCACAGGTTAATAGGTCTATTTGGAGAAAACGTCAACAATCTGGACACTTCTACAAAGCTTTGTAGATTTGGGTTGGAAACGAGGCTGAGCACAGCATGAGACCCAGTTCTCCTCAGAGAACTATGGGACTTGCTAAGCATAATTTGAACGGTTTCCTTTGCTTGCTAAATGCAAGCTGCACAGGAGGTTTTGAGGACTTAATGAAAATGACTATAACTTATTTAGTTTTCCAAGAAGTTCATTGATGAAAGTTCCTGATCACAGACCCATCTGGAACTCAATTATAACAACTGGGCAAAACCAACAATTTCCATTCTCCAGACAAGGTGGTCAAAGGATATGAAATGACAAAGGCTATGCCACGCAAGTTTGAGACCATGTACACATTAGAAAAGCACTTGGCTCTTACTGTGACTTTCCAGTCTTGGATAATCCTGAAGTGCCATATCGTGACTTAATTAGCTATCCCTCTCACCAGATCATGGCAGGTATTAGTCAGAGAGACCACTACAGAAACAATGTTTACTGGGAACAAAGGCCTACATTCAAAATGGCATCATTGAGGAGGGGAGGAGGCCTTAGAAATCAATTCAGTGTTTCTCTTATCCTCAGGACACACAGCACACTGAGCAACACCTGGAGCCTTATGCCCAGGATAAGCCTGCCCAGCATGTGCAACTGATACTAGACAGCTGCCAAAATCTCTTCAGAGAAACATCCTACCTCATTCATTTTAC
>NW_008823916.1:373098-377632 GCF_000699105.1 Pygoscelis adeliae
TCATACCTGCAGTGGAAAGGACAGGTAGAGGAGCAGGCCCTCAGTACCTTCTGTTCCACCAGCCAGGCACTGTGAAGCCTTATGTCTTCTCATCCAACCTGAATTCAGGATCCAGGGGAAGGCTCAGAAACAGCTTGTAAAGATGTTTTCTTCTGCTTCATAAATTATCCCTGTATCACATACAGCTCTTGCAAACAGCTGCAGCCTCTTGAGTATCTCCTTTACAAAACATGCAACATGGTTTTGATATCTAGACAAACTGCAATTTAAAAATTTGCAGCTTAGCTTATGCCAACTAGTTCCAGACTAGATGGCAAAGGGAGCAATGAATGTGAAGGCATAGAAAATAAAGTTTCCATAGAGACTATTTGGTAACAGGTTGCCTCACAACACAGATGTCACTGAAGGTGCGTTTCAGAATCCCAGGTGAGTTTTGAAGCCCTCTTTGAGCACCACTGAGGTCCTACTACCAGAACTAGGAAGTTTATATGCATATAGCTGAGCCAAGGTTAAACTACTATCATACCGTTGGCCTGCAGTACAGACATACCCAAAGGCTCCATCTACATGTCTGGCTCTTTCAAACAGAAAGAGAAAATAAAAGAAAAAGATACTTGCCAAATACCAGAAACTCCTAGAAAATGAAGTATTTTCTGGAGTGAGTTTTGGCTTGCCCTTTGCCCTTTTGCCAGGGGTTTGGGTATTACAGTGCTGTGTGGGTCCCTTCACAGAGCAGGCAGAACAGCTCTGCACTGATTACACAGCCTTGTCTGAGTTTCCTCAACAAGACAGCTAGGGATTTTCCATTTCCATGATCATTCCTGACTGGCTGCAGTGATTTCCCTCGAGTTACTGAGCACTTTCAAATACACTTTAAGCACAAAAGAAGGGAACGCGACAGCTGAATTGGGGACTGCTAATAAATATGTATTTTTTAAAAGCTGTGCACAGATTTGCAAAACTCATCCCTTTATATCAGTTAAGAGAAGAATGTAAATAACAGAGTAGCATAATTTTGCTAAGAATGTTTGCACATTTTTCCACAGCAAAGACTGGGAAACTCTCTGTATTGACAATTACTGAGTTCTTTTGAGATCTATAACATCAACTTCTTTATAGAGGCTTCCAGGTTAGCCCTGCCCTAGAATAACAATCATCTTTGGCCTTGCAGCTGTATGATCTCTGCTGAAAAGTCTACTTACTGTTCACGGACACTAACGTATTCTTGGGATGCATCTGCACAGCAAAATGTAGGTGCAACTTGTTATACTGCTTTCACCTTAGCAACGCAGATAATGACTGTAATAAGGAGGTGGCAGTGGGGGATTTGGCTGCAATTGAAGTTAGCTTTGAGAGTCTACTGGAGATTGTAGCTATATAATGTGACATCTCTCCAGTACTAAATTCTGTCATGGATTTTAATAGTCCTTACTATTCATGCCACCCAGTTTGAAGCTTACTTGGAAGTTATGCCCACATATAGCTCTCTGTTTTGCTGGCAATATGCGAGGACAGAAAGGATAGGTGGACTCTGAACTCTCAATGTAGGCTCCTTTCAAAGCAACTAGAAAAGCCCCAAAGTTATGCTATAAATGACATCCATAAGCTCTCTAGCTACAGAGTCTTCACAAACTTGTAACACAGGGTAACAGAAATAGCATAATCATTTAAGTGGCTAATGGTCATCCTTTAACGACCCTCTAACTCACTGAAGTTTCAAATGTACTTGATAAACATGGCTTCGAGCCCTATTCACACTGTCCGGCCAACATTTACTACAAACCAGTTTCCAACAATCTTGAACCATCTTCAATTCAGGGTTCCCTTGCAATAAGGAAGGCGGATGTAAGAACCCTTTTAATTGTTCTTACACCTTGTGAGCTCCAAAGTAGGAAAAATCCTGGAGGTGTATTGCTCAATGTCATCGAGTTAAGCAACAGCAAGCAAAGTGATGTCATGAAAGGCATCAAGTCTATTTCTTGGAGATATTTGGATGAAAAGGCTATGTGGGGGACTGATTTCATTTTGTAAGAATCCCAGCTATAAACAGATTAGCAAATTATTGTGACAGACAGTAAGCCTTTCGTGATAATGTTTACCGCTGAGTTCCACAGGCCAGGATCTGGCCAAGCCCATCATCTTGAAACATAACCAATGAGTAGAGACTTCCAGGAATCACATGCTGCTAAGAAAGGTGCCGGCAAGGCAGGATGGAAGCTAGAAGATGACTGTGGAAAAGGTGGCGGGGGCGGGGGGGGGGATGATATTCTTTCCTGACTCTCACTCCAAGAATCAAGTCTGGAAACCAGAGGACAGCAAACCAAAGAGCTAAACACATGTGGTTTTGCAGAGGTGTTAGCCAGAAGAGTTGGACAAATGGATCTGTGCCTACAAAACAGCTCCCTAGGGTGTCAGGCTAAAACTGTGCAAGTGAAGAGGTTTGGTTTGAGCTTTATCTACTTCAGATTATTGTGGCAGTTTTTTCCTTCAGTAAGATAATCAAAGTATTAGAGTAGTGCAGTGAAGGATGGAAATACTTGTATAGATAGACTCATAAAGGAGAAAGAATAAGTATTGCATGATACAGATCTTGTTCTTCCCAGTATAGCAAAACACAATAAAATCCTTTCTGGAATAAGATAGGGCTAAGTTTGAAAGTTGAACCTGAAAATAATGAATTGTACATTAGTACTATTCTTTGCCTTTCCAAAATCCTCTACCTGAAACCCACACTGCATTTTGTATAGTTACAGACAGAAAACAAAATAAAGACCAAATGACATAGATAAGGTTACATACAGTGTCTGTGACAGAGCCAGTAGCAGCCAGATCTCCTTGCACCCAGGAGGATGTCTCAGCCAAACCAAATCCTTCATCACTTTGCAAGACTGCAGTGGAACGTGTGGCTTCTAGGCAAGGCAGAACTAGAAGGAAACTTTCTTTGGAATGGACATATGTGGGAAAAAACTTTCAGCTTTTCAAAAAGGAAAAAAACCAACCACCCTTTCCCAACCTTTACGTTAAAGGGTGCTTTTTCTTAATGACTCATGATAACTGTCAGACCTTGAACTTGCAGACACTTACGCATTCAACTGACTACAACCCACATCACGAAATCTGTTTCATTAGTGTCATACTGGCTCACTGGGACCCCAAGCACAAGGGAGAACAAGGCTTATGGGTTATTAGAGCCAGCAGGGAACAAACACATCGCTGAAACCAAACTTCTGCCCTCAACAAACCAGAAAACTTCCTCTAATATTTCAGTACATTAATATCAACACAGGAATAATTCTTAGCTTGAAACGGGCATCTATACCTCTGCACAGCTATTTACCTGCCTATCTAGAGCTTCAGAAGGATATCTAAAATCTGATGAAGAGCAGATCCTTATATAAATTTCACTGGCCCCAGTTCTGCCCTCATGAGCCTCAGTCATGTTTGCCCTTTTCATTCTTATTAATGCCGAGTAACGACGCATTCCCTACCAATGATGGCTATGTTCATAAATATTTACAACAACTGACTGAATGAAATCATACTTTGTTCCATCCACCCATCTACACTTAAGTGTGTCAGAGAGCCTAAAAGTATTACACTGCCAAATACAGAGAGCTTCTTGAAATATAAAGCAATACAGTTCAACTTTGCTCAGATAGAGTTCAGCCAACTTTCATCAGCTGCAGATCTAGTTTTGTATATAGTTTACGTTCAGGACCTCATAACACCACTTGTTTCCTTGGTATGCTATGAGATATCCAGACTACCTGTTTTGTCTACTTCAGTTGCTATGGTTTCTCATGGTTTAGTTGAGAAGTCCCTCCTGAACTTCAGAAGTTTCACACATGTAGCCTTACACTCCCTCCTCACGCTGCTCCCCAAAATACCTTAACCTCACTAAGCTTTCTGTGTATTGTTAAGGATTGACACTGATTGTCCGATCTCATACATAAGAATGGGGATAGGCTATTCAGTCCATTCTTTCCCAGCCAAGTGCATGTCAAATTCTACCCTAGTTATGAACTGTAATGAGTTTCAGCCATCTGACAGCTCTTTATCCATTATGTTTGTATGAACTGAGTGGATTGGTGCTTTCTCCAAATGCACAGTTCAAGTACAGAACACCAGATTGGTGTTTTCTCCAAATGCACAGTTCAAGTACAGAACACCACAAGCACTGGATTTGGCTTTCTGGCTCAGGGCTTTGTTTTTTTCCATAGTTTATTTACAGGCTGAAGGAAACTTTGGGATGGGAAGAAGAATGCTCTAAATCCACTCTTATTTCATCTTCCTCACAGCAAAAAAAGAGGCCTTAGAGCCAAACACTGATTCTACGGCAGTAGCAGCAGGCCAGTTTTTCTTTCAATATCTATTTAGAGACAATGAGGCTTTACCCTTTCTCAGTTTTGTCCTGTATTTCTAATTACTAGTAAGACTGGATTGTTGTTTTTTTTAATACAGCTATTAGATATAAATGGACTCATGTAGTTTCAACAGCTCTGCAGTGTATTCATTATATCTAGTTGCTGCTTCT
>NW_008823916.1:377702-409819 GCF_000699105.1 Pygoscelis adeliae
CTACATTTAACCTCATTGATCCTGAATGTAAATACATTTGCAGGTTGTTGGATTCCAGTTTAAAGTGTGACACAAGGTTGTATTTCACAATATTCAGAGAGGGGGGAAAAAAGAGAAATCAAGAAAAGCACAAGTTCTTGAAAAGAAGAGAAGACCAGTGCTGGAATTCACTGACCCAAATATGCTTGTTTGCTGCTTGTTTCCAAGGAGGAAAGCTTCACCCCAATACAGGCCACTCATTTTCATGTGTGTATATTCCTTACCTTCCTGCCTGCCTTATCTTGTCTTTCAGATAAAAGTAATTCCTTGTTATTCCCTGTAGTGATAATACAGCTTCCTAGGATTTAGATGAAAGGTCCTTCAGAGGAAGCCATGCAATATCTTCAGTATAGAGATTTTATACATCTCAGGTTTACTTTTGGTTTCTTTGTTGCTTCTCCTTGTTCACACAAAAGGAAAAATCATTTAAAAAGAAGATATTAAATATGATCAAAGTTCAGAAGGATGAGGAAAGACAGTCTTGCAATAAATGCCCTGCTTACCCCCAAGACATAGACAAATCATTTAATATTCTTTGTGCCTGAGTTTTCTCATCAGAAATCCAGTGATACCTGTAAGTCCTTTATTTTTTCCAACTTTTCAGGGCAGGAACTACCTTACTTTCCAGGTCCTCTGCACATAACACAACAGATTAAAGCACGGCCTGTAGTAAGACAAATACTGAGTGAAACCAATGCAATTGAGGACAAAATTTGATGGAGGGGGTTCAGTACATGAGCCCTATCCCAGTTATTATATATAAAGGCTCAAATAATAATTAAGGTCAGCATCAAAAAGAAAGCATCAACTACGTAAAACCAGATTTTCCACAAACCTGGGATTTAGTGACATATTCACATATGATATTAAAGGCAGGATACTACTGACTGAACATGCGATTCCAGTATATCCCTGCAACTGGTATGTTAGAATAGCTCCTCAATGTCCAGCTACTGTGAAAAGTATTTACGAAGCATGCTGAGATGGATTAAAAAGGAAAGGAGGAGGAGAGAGCTAACTGATTGGCCTATCACAGCTTCCTCATCACTTTCCTATCCCTATTTGGAGGGAACGGAAGCTTTCCAAATAACTGCATGCAGGAAAGGCTGTAGGTCTGAAACCTACGTCAGCAATCTGCGCTCCCACCCACTGCCCTGCCAGACACAAACTCTGCCTGGTGGGAACCAAGCTGTCGTTGGACCTGCCGAGTTTGTTATTTGCACTGCAGTGTTTAAAACTGCTGCAAGGAAACCCAGGGGATATTAAGCAGAGCTGTTCCTTCCCTGTCAAAATGTGTAAACATGAGCAAATATGGGGTCTGTCTGGAGAACATCAAAGTCAGGTAACACTTAGCCCAGTGCAACACCCCACAGCTGTGGGGGGACTAAAGTGTGAAAGAGTTCTTGTTTTACATAGCTGCTGTGAAACGTCACACAGCCTGGGGTTAGAGCATGTGTTGGCTGTGTTTCCATACCCTGAACCTAAGTCCTCCTTCTTCTAGCTGCCTGGAGCCAGATTGTTTCAACTTTTCATTTGCTTTAAAGTGTCCTTCTCTCCTGCTTTTCTTGAAATGACACACACCCTGCATGCCAGATGCTGCTAACGTAGCACTGCTGACTTGATGCATGTTCTGGCCTCATGGAGAATGAAGGAATCATTTCTTTAATGTCACAGTTTGATACTGTACACAGAACAGAAACAAATGAAGTGGACACACAATTCTCCCAAACTGTGTGGGTATCCGCACAGAAACATCTGCTGCTGTCTCAGTCACAGATACTCCAGCCTCCAAACACATTAGCAGACTTACTCTTTTCATGTCTTATAGCACTACTGTGATTTGCACAGAGACATGAAATCGTGGGGCAGATCTTAATCTTTACTTATGTGAATAATCAGATTGACAACTCGTGTTTATAGACTGTTTATATGAGGAAGGTCTACAAGAAAAGACTCTGCTTGGATTTATACTTTATAAGGATATGACATCCTATAGTCCAAGTATGCTGCAAATTTATTTGTATTCAGGGCCAGATCTCTACTCTGATACAGCACAGCTGATTTTGGTGAAGTCATGCTGAGTAACAAGCTGGCCTTCTCATTAGTTCATCATTTTGATTCGCCTTTGTTATTTTAAAAGACCTGCCTGGGGTTTCCCATACCAGATATGACCTCCAGACTTCCCTTTCTCTGTGATGACACACTAATCTCTAACTGTAAACCCTTGAGAAAATTTTGTAAGAACACTATGCACCATTTTTGATCAGCCTTCCCCTCATCCAGCTCAGGTTCAAAACAGTTGGCTCAGTGATTCAGCTGCAAAAATCAGCTAGAAGACTGTACAGTTTTGTTATTATAACAGAAAACCTGAATTCACACACCACATCTTTCCTCCAGATGGGGAATTCCTTCTCTACAAAGCTCTCTTTAAAGTGTTGATTAGCAGTTACTTTATAAGAGAAAGGAGAAACTACTTTCCTTTAATCCTCTCTAAAAACAAGTTAATTTTTTTTTTTTCACAATGATGGTGGGGTGCTGCATCTAGCAGGTATATCTGGAAATCAGTAATATTATTAATTCTCTGCATAAGTCCAGACGCCTCTGAGAGAAGACTCAGGCTCTCTGCAAATCCCAGAGGTCCTCAATGGGCAGGATGGACAGAGCAATCACTTTGACAATTTTTTTCAAAGCCCTGTTAGAAGAACTGGATCTCCTCCCACTTCATCCCAGCAACGTAATAAAATAAGTATGTGTTTCCTTTACCACTTACTCTTCCAGGAGTGAAGAAGGCTTTCATCAGGACACAGAGATGAAGGCACTTCTTGCACATTTTGTGTATATTTCACTGGAGAAGTTAGACCACCAAAATAAACTCACTGAGCAACAACTAGTGATCTGTAACTGTGCATGTACAAAGTCCACTTGCCTACCTAACTCCAGCACTTTCTCCTACACCCACTGTCAATTGCCCCCTCCATAAGATGCGTGTTGTCACACAGCTGGTGTCACAGAGTCACCATTGACAAGTGAATAGAATTCACATGTGAAAAACACTTCCTTAAATAAAAGAGTTGTAGGGGGAAGGCTTATGTATTCAGTAGGGTTCTCACTCTAGGAGAATATATTTGCAAAAAATTCAGTTGAGGACTGGGGTAAGCTGTTTATCCTATTATTTCACTTCATTACCTTTGGCCAAGGCTCTAGGGTTAGATCCAACAAAGGATTTTGATGCTCACAACCTAAGCAGAGGCCTTGCTTCAGGTGTCTCTTCCCCCTCCTCCCCAAAGTCTATAAAGTCTCATTTTACCACTGAAAATGACAAAGGAGGTGAAATCAGTTTGGAAAATTAATTCCAGAGGATTTCCTTCTCTAATTGGAACAGATTTCTGTGTGGAGACCATTGGGAAAGCCACATTTAGGGTACGAATGGGTGGGACTTCAAAGATACTGTTCAGATGAAAGACAGAATAAAAATGTTTTATAGCAGATAAAGTATCACAGAGACCTGAGACTCAGAGTACAGCCTATGTGTGAAAATAGAGAAAAAAAAGTTCTGTGAGGGTTTCTGACCCTTCAGACCAACATTTTGTTTCAAGATGTACCCATATCTTTACCAGGTGCTTGTTAGAAAAATACTCAAATTTAAATCCTGACTTAAAAGGCAAACTGGCACCAGAAAACATACGCCTAGGTAAGAACACAAAAACAGTATATCCACAGTCAAAAGGAATACTTATAGCATCTGCTAAGGGAAAAAAAAAGCCTCCCCCGCATACAACATAAACTTTATTTCAATGATGAAGGGAGTCAGTGGCTTCTAATACACCGGAGGCAAGAAAGTGGCTCTCCTTAAAAGGATGATGCAAAGAGATTTAGAAAGCAGACAACTTACAGGTGGAACTGCCTCTGTGATATCCCAAACCTTGCCATATGACATGTTGAACTTCAGGTATGTGCCTGTATTTACCCTTACTCAAAAAACCACTGCAATCCAAAATCTTCAAATTAATGGACATCAAATGCATTTTAAAGTTCAGCATATTCTTAAGTGTTTTGCTGAGTCAGGGCCTACATATAGTTTTAGCAGGTGTAGAGACGCAAGTGTAAGACCTAATTGTAAACCATTTGAAATTATTGGTTACAAAGGATAAATACTTGTCAAAAATGTATTAGTGAAGGTTTTCATGTAATCTTAAGGTGAAGGTTATCTTCAATGGATCATAGTAGCTCTCTCTTACAGTCATCCTGTGCCTGTGAATTCCCTAACATTCTGTAAACATGAACATTTGGTTCTTCTCACTCTATTTTTGCATATTAAAACCCCCCTGAAGTTATACAAACAAATCTCTCTCCTTGCACAGGAAGAGAATAAAACATCACTGTATAAACTGAAGAGAAGATTCTCAGTTGTGCTAATGCCCACTTGAGTTGCCTGCCCTGGAGGGAGAGCAAGTGAAATTAATGACTTAAAGACTCCTTATGGCACCAGTTTGGTATGAACAGGCTTTATTTCAAATGAGAACCGCGACTTCAGTCTTTATCCTGTCTTGTACCTTACCCTTCCAAATATACACACACAGTTCACAACTGCACTGTTTACAAAACCAGTTGTTCCAGAAGCAGCAGAACAGACTGAATTTCTATTGACTTGTGTCCTTTGCTCCTCAAATTCCTCCTCTGCCCTTCCCTGCTACAAAACTTCTACCAAGGATAAGACATCATATTCTGTTCCTTTTTAAGACCTACAGAGCCCAAACTGGCCAGTACATACATGCTGACTGGCCAGCTGACCATGACCAAGACATGTCACGGCTGAATTCTTCCTACCTTTCCATTAGTGGGCACACAAATATGGATCTTCTGGTCTGCATAGTCGCTGGGTTCATGAATGTGTACAGATTTACTAACATCAAGAATTTCATCCCTCAAACATCCGATCAGAATCTCACAATATGTTCAAGTTAAAGGCACACATGGAGTGCAGGGGACGAGACATGCCAGGCAGGCTGGATGGCTAAATTCACGAATATGTAAGTTGTATAAACCTCATTTCCCTAGGAAAACATGCTAAAAATAGAGTCTATAAAAAAGAAGAGGCACCTTGGAATGCTTTATCTTTTGCTCATTTTCAGCACAGCTGATCTCTTTCAGAGTTAAATCAAGCCATAGTATTTTAGTCTTTGCCTAATAAAGGGATTTTAAGCTTCGTATGAAAGAAGGCATTACCTAGAACTTCCATGGGAAGGTAAATAGCTTGGCAGGGTGGTAGAACTATGGCAAAAATACCTCTAATCTCTTGAGATAAACCTACAAATCAAATAGAGCTGCTCAGATAGGTCTACATCCCTACAGCTAACTGCAAGAAAGATCACATTTATCATTACGTTGACACACATGTGCCAGGGGGAGAAGTGGTTTCTCAATGACTCATCTTTCTAACTGGTTAGTACACAGAGAGGAGAAGGGAGGTTTGCTGCAGAGTTTGGAAGTAAGCTACCACCCATTTTGAGCAAAGGAAGAGATAGGACCTCTGGTCTTGAGGAAGAAAAAGTCCACAAAAACTACTGTGAACTACTTAATCTGCTTTTACTCTCCCATAGAAATGCCTGTGCTGTACCAACAGTTTACGTACAGGGGCACATGAAAGTAAATTGCATGTCTCCTCCACCTGCAACCCACGCTGGCAGGTCACAAGCCAGCAAATCCACAGCTATGACAGTCCAGCACTAAAGCCAAGCTAATACATCCTTCTTGGCACCACCTGGGATTTTAATGCCATTTTAACACAGATACAGAGTTCCTTAACCAGAGCTAGTGCACATCTGCCAGTTTAGAGCTCATGCTGTACAAGTGTGTGATTGCCTACTCCTGTCTGCATAGCTGTTACAAGGCTTACCTTAATCCAGTCTGGAAGCATATGAACTGAAACTGCACGAAGGCACTCAGAAGAATGTCCATAGGAGGATTTACTGCAAGAAAAGTAAGAGAATTAACTTTAATGGCAGTAGTTATCCCCTGTAGACAAGTCTTGAGCTAGTTTGTTCTCTGCTCTGCCCCAGCAGCAAGGCAGTAACAAATTCGCTTTTCCCTGTGCTGGCTTTGCAGCTGTAGACTAGGTCACACTGCAAAACTACTTTCAGTAAATCCTTATGAAGGCATCAAGCCCTAGCTACACTAAACTTTGATTTTTTTTTTTTTTTTTTTTTTTTGCTCTGCACAGCAAATTCCACCCCCCCTACAGGTCCATGACCTAATTCAGTCTCAAAGGATCCAGTAGAAGCACACAGAGAAAAAACAATGAACAATCTGGAATTATGGCACTGTATCTTTCACACAGGACTTAAGTCATTTCATCCTTGATATGTTATTGTTACTCCCGACAGCTCTCTGCATGTGATTTGTGGCACGCGGCAAGGACACAGGGCATGATTGTTGCAAATGTTGTAGCAACAACTTAACAAATTCCTGTTAAGAGAGATCAAGGCAACATGACATTTGCAGAGAGCAGGATTAAGTTGCTTTTGTGTGATGCTCCAGAAGGCTTAGGAGCTCTTGACAATTGTTTGGAAAAGAGTGACTTTTTTTTCTCCCTAGGAACAGATTCTTAAGGAATAAAGTGTGTTATCTACTTGTACGAAAACCAGTTAGGCAGAAACATCGCTGACATTACAGAATTCACGATGAAGAAGGGGGCAGTAATGGGAAGCAGATGCAAACATTTTACGATTCAGGATGCCAATCCAGACCAACAAAGTGGGTACATTTGGCTGGAAAGGAAGTGGGAACATCTCCCAAAAATACTCTGCTGACTTGACTTCATGTCTGCTGGTGGAACTCATGAAATCTTCAATGGTTTAAAGATAGCTGTGGCAATGTCTGGGCCTTCAGATTTCATGGAGATGACTATGCTTGCTGGCGGGACACAAGGCTGATTCCCTGCACCCCCTTCTATTATAAAAAATATCTAATTAAAATTTTTCAGTTTACTGTGTATCACATTCAATTTCTTGATTTAGAAGACAGAACAGACTCTGAATGAAAAGCTGTTGTTCATATACGTTTTAGGAATCCCTTTCCTGCACCACCCACTTGCCTGACAGCTTCCAAGAGTGTAGACTCACAACGTTCCTCGTGAAAGAAGGCAACTTATTGCCTTCACTAAAGATACAAGATAGAAAAAACTAAGGTCTAGATATTTTGAAGTGGGATCTTGACAGAATTTGGACATCTCAGCTTCAAAAGCCCCCTTAACTTTGCTGTTATTGTCACTTTTTCCAGTAAAACTCCCTTGATGTCTAAAGCCCTGTTCCTTCATTTCGCAGAATAGTTCAGTTAGCTCATGTACTGGGAAGGGCTCTTCTTAACCATGGGCCACTTTGCCACCTTGCCACTGATGGGGAACAATCCATCTAAAGCCAGTTCATAGAAAAGACTCAAACAGTCACTGAGTTGATGGAGCAAGGGTCTACATAGCTCATGCACTTTACATTAAACAGTAATTGAAGTAAATTCAAATATTTAAAATAAAAATTTTGGACAATTCTATCAAATGAAATTAGAATTGCATCTGCTTAAGGAGTTACCCACTCATGAGGTCATCAGCATACATAATCCCTCTTTATTACATGCCAAATGCACCAATTTAAGCTGCTGAAAGAAAATGAGCAAAAGCATGCCAGATTAAACACCAATGAAAGATAAACAGTCTTCCACCTTGGATCATTTTTTGCTGATCCAGCTGATAAACAGTAACACTGCTGAGGCTGTAACGATCAGCTTCAATAATGACTCACAGCCTCAACCTCAGAAAGTCATGGCCTGGCGTCCCCACCACTGCATGTAAGTGAAAGGCTGTAGAGGAAAAATGTTACCTTTCAAGTAACAGTCAGTTGTTATACTAACAAGCTCTGAAGAAAGAAGCGCTAAGAGATAACACTAAGCTGATAGAAAATAGGTGTGTCAAATTGGGCCAGTATACCCTGAATTTTCCACATCCTTCCTCCTTTTTCCATCTGACTCCCCGCTTAAAACCTGAAAGTTCTTCCAAGAGTTTAGTGTAAATCAGGCATACTTTATGTAAAGATTAATATAGACCTGCAATAATAATATAATAATAAAAATAATAAAGCAGTAAAAGACACTTTAACTACCAGCATAATCAACTCCCTAGTAGATTTGAAGTAAGCAAGTGAAGCGTGTCACAGCCTTCATAGCCAAAACACACTGACAGGTATTAAGGCAGAGAAGCAGCACTGTGTTTCTTAATTAGACTAGCTGAAAGTTTCAGCCGGATTATTTCACCTGATAATTTTAATGATTTCTGAATGCACAAATTCTGTTTTACCTACAATTTCTCTACTAAAATGGTAGTATAGGTCATAGAGACAAAACAGATTTCCATATAAATTATATGGGGTAGCACTGAAATAACAATATAGCCTTATAGATTTTTTCTACATTTTTAAAGTTTAGCTACATGTTTAATAGAGTACTCTAAGTACCATGAAACAGTTTATGAGCCCTATAGAAAAGATCTTTCTGTCAAACTGTTTTTCCCCCTGCAAAGCAAGGAACCTTGTGAGAAAGCACGTCCAAAAGGTCTGTGCCAGACCACGTACCGACCTGTTTAACACATGCCAGGAGCTGTAGGATGCCAAGTGGGCCAGTGGGTTTCTCTGCCCAGATGAACTGTTTGTGTCCCGGCAAGGGCAACAAGTTCAGTCACAAGACAAAGGAGCATTTCATTTCTCCTGCTTTCCTGTTCCACTTCTGTGTCTGCCTGTGAGTCTCTATTGTTAAAAGCAAATGATTAATTGGGCACTGGGGAGCTGTCAGTATTATTTTTTTTAACCAATGGACTTTTCTCAACTCAGATACTAAGCACTTTAAGATATTTGGGTTTTTTTCTTGAAATTTTATGTTCCTAAGTAAGTGCATGGTTTGTTTTGGGTTGGTTTTTTTGTACATTTTTGGTTTGTTTTTTAAAGATTCTTTATCAGAATTTGTAACTTGACAAAGCACACAAAAAGACAGTGAGCTCTTGCAATAAGTTCATAAGAAGGCTACAGCCAAGTCCAGCTCCCTAACTACAGTATAATCCAAAATAATTCTTTTCACTTCTGTAAAGAAGTAGCAAAACTAGGTACCGCAGCACAAATTAGAGTAACAGTAGTACTGCCGCAATGTATGCTGGGCAGCTTACACCACCAAGGGGCTGTTTTAGCACTGAAAGAACCATCAAAATCTGGGCTGTTTGGACACGGCCTCTCCTTGTGGGACAAGATGGGCACAGGCTTCATCACAGGAAGACTGCTTGTTACCAGAATTCTGCATACTGCTAAAAGCTAGTCAATACCTAGGTCAGCCACATTTACCTTCCCCCCCTGGCGCCCCATGGCCTGGCCTAAGGGAGCTTCAAACAGACTCAAGTTCTGAGTATGCGTTGTGGTGAAAAGGTCTTCACTGCGCACTCCTTCGAAACTGGCTTACTTCATAAGCTACAAGCTCTTCAGGGTAGAAACAGATGCTTCTTGTACACATGGGCTGTGTTTGGAAGTGCCACTGGAATTCATCATCACTATGGGTAACAGAGCCTTTTCAAATGTCACTTTAGCCCTAAGCCAGGAACAGTAAAGTACAACCAAAAGCACAGAAGTGAAGTTCTCTGCCTACAGAAATCAATGAGAATTTTGTCCTTGACTTCACTGGAGCCAGGCTTTCATCCAATGTATTTGTACTTCAGTTTTCCTGTGGTGAATAAATAGAAATGAAAAGCTAAAGTCCTGGCACCAGTGTTATGAGTCAGACAATCAAGCATGTGCAGTATGCATCTCTTCAGAAGAATCCGGCTTTTAGGGCATTGGTGTCTAGATATACAACCATGTGAAATTGTTAAGCTAGACAACATGACTTCTTCAGTGGGAGCAACAACCTCCTGCACGTTTTCTTTTGTAGACAGGAAGTCAGCAGGGTTATCGGTCTCAAAGAAATTTTGCAGATACAGAGTTGCTCTGGGAAGCATACAGGGTTGTTTGGTATGCTGGGGAAAGAGGGGCATGAAAAGAATATTGTCAAAGCTGGGACAGCCCTTGTCAGAAGCTATGATGTAAACACAACAGTCCATGAAATGAGATTTTGGTATTTTATAACCCAAAGCGGTATTTGGTGCCAAGTGAGAATTTTTCCCCATAAGCCAGCTGAAACATTCTGTCCTTTGTAGGTACTTACACCACTATGCTGAAAAGAGTAAAAAGTATTTCCATACCAATTTTTACAATAGTTAATAATGATCATGTTTTATAAACATGCGTTTGTTACATCAGGATTACTGTTCACATTCATTAACTCTGATTTTTTTGATGCTACGTTATAGTGATGTCCCTGCCTATGGCAGGGGGGGTGGACTAGATGACCTTTAAAGGTCCCTTCCAACCCAAACTATTCTGTGATTCTATGATTCTAATTTTCCATTAGGAACATCTGACTGGAAAAAAAAAAATTAATCAAAGACTAAGTGAGACTAGTATTAAAAAAATATCTCTTAACATCTTTTATGGTGTTCCTTTTGTTGTTTGGTCTGTCCTTTATCTGTTAACATATTGGAGAAATGACAGCACTCCCATTATGTATAAACATCTGTGGTTTTATTTATTTATTTATTTTTTAAACACACCCACAGCCTGCTTTTCATCTATATATACCTGCACATACGTACCAGCCATCCCAGTTTTGGGTATCCAAAGTCACTGGCCATTTTGGAAAAAAAACTGGAGTAAGTGAAAAATCATAAACAACGTGCAGAGCTAGCACATTTCTAGGATCTGTAAAAGCAGAAACATTCTTCTACTAATTACCTTTTATAGCTTATATCATCACGTGCAAAACAACACCTGTCTGCTTTGTAAGACAGATGAAGGACAGATACCATTAAAAACAGGTTATACTGGCATCCAACAGTTCTAATAACAGGGTTTTTTCCTCTTTTCTCTCTCTTTTTTTATTTTTTAATAAATCACACATTGAAAGTCTGGTTCTTTGCAAAATTACAGGTCTGTGGCATACAATTCTTTTTGCCATGTGTCTTTGAAGATCACCATCTGGGAAACAATTCCTTATTCAATGCCCTAGCTCCACAAGGTGCAGCTACAAGAGCTGTTACAGTGCTGCACATGTGTATCACACTCAGCACAGCTCACAAATACCAAGGGAAGGGCTAGAGGGGCAAGACTTGCCCCAGCCGATAACAGGTGCCACCAGGAAATCCCATCTTCTCCATATGAAGCAACATGATGTGCTGCTTTAAAAGCCCTTAAGGGAGATGAGTCAGAAATCCCAGAGCTTTTCCTTCTTTGGGTCATCCCCATCTCCCTCTTCTTTCCCCCCCCCCTCTGCAGGGAAGTTGGGTCTGTGGTGCACAGACTTTCCATGTCTGCAGTTGCTCATATTCCCTTGTTGTGGTTTCTTAGGAGCATTCCTGAACAATGAACTCATTGATTCTTCCAGATTAGAGCAAGGAAGCCAGTCCAAGTGCCTAGTATTCCCCCCTCAATGCGGACGGAGGGAGTTCAGCTGGTTTGCATGTGGAGCCTGAACTCCAGAGAATGGCTGAAGCTAGAAGCAGCTGCTGATACTATCACAGCAGGACACTAACTGCACATTTTCATGTGAAGACATCATCACTTAAGAGTTCTCTGCTAACAATCCCAACAGCTGCTTTTCTGGCTTTGTTGACACAGATACCCCAGAGAGAGATATACGGGTGCCTGTGCCCTTTTCCTTTCTTCAGACTCCTTTTAATATCCATTTAATCATGTTTACTGGTTTTCTCTTTAATACAAATGATGATTTCAAGCAGCTCAGTCAGCTGCATGCATGATTTTTGAAGGGAAAGATATGTATACACACAGTTAGGAAGATGTTCCTTGACCAGCTTGAGGGCTGAACATCCACTGACCAGTGTGGATACCAGGGCGGCTCAGGGACTGATGATCCACTGACAGGCCATAAGCTTCAGCTCTCGATTCACTTTGGATATGTTGACATGGTATCCAGCAGACAGGCAGGAGTTTGTTCTACCTATGTTCAGGTCCAGACAGCCACAAGCCCCTTTGAACCTAGCGTGGCAGAGCTTTTGCAGGGACATACTTGTGCCCAAGTTAATGAGGTCTGCAGAGATGTGGCATGTACTAGTTCAGGCACAGAGTCCTATATAGCCATGTGTCTTTACCACATGCACTGCACTGACTGAAAGAAGCTCATGTTTGCCTGCAAAAGACCATATAGTCACAATTTTAAACACTGTCCAAAACTGCAACCCAGGTGTCCTTGTTTTCCTTAGGCTCTCTTGATAATTTTAAGGTTACTATTGTTTGTTTTGAAATTGCTGTGGTGATTACCTAGGCAGGTGTCTGATTCAGATGATTTATTTTAAAACCATTAGCCCAAGGTAACACTACATTCCCATCTAGAATTAGTAAGCATTTGTAGATTGTGCTTACCAAGCTTCCAATTATATAGTACCTCCTGCACTTCTTGCAGACCTCCCAGGCTCTCAGGGAGGTGCAGCAGCTGCCAAGGCTGTGGGCAGTGCTGGCTGTTCTGATGGAGCTGCTGATGCTGAGGCATTGCTTCTTGGTTAAATGTTAGGAAAACTCCCCCTCCTCAACAGGGCAGGAGAAGAAAACAAGAATGGAAAATGTGAGATAAAGACAGGGAGATCACTTAGCAACTACAGCCTTGGGCAAAACAGACATTATTTTTTTTCAAAATTTAATGTTGTGCCAATTAAAATAGGTTTGGAAAGTGAGAAACAAATTGAAACACCTTTCCCCCACCTTCACAGGCTCAACTTCATTCCTGACTCCTCTGCTTTCCCCCCAACCCCAAGCGGTGCAGGGAGATAGGGAATGGAGGGTTATGGTCAGTCCATAACAACTCCTCTCTCACACTCTTCCCTCCTCACACTTTTCACCTGTTCCACTGTGGGTCCTCCACAGGCCACGGTTCCTGTTAGGAAATATCCTCCCCTGCTCCAGGGGCTGCAGTGTGGATGTCTGCTCTGGTGTGGTCCTCTCCACAGGCTGCAGGGAAAAACCTGCTCCCCCTCCTCCTTCACTGACCTGGGTGTTTGCAGGGCCGTTTCCTCACAATTTTTTCCTCATCCTCACTGCCTGTGTGGCTTTTTGTTCCTTTCTAAAATGCATTTTTCACAGAGGCACCACCAGTATAGCTTGCAGGCCCAGCTCTGCCCTGCAGTGAGGCTACTGGAGCCAGGTGTGTCCGGTGTGGGGCGGCCCTGGCCTCTCCTCACAGAGGCCCCTGCAGCCTCCCCACTAAAACCTTGCCACCTACACCCAGTATACACTTTTATAAAATTTATTCAAAACAGGAAGCTTTTCTTTTTTTTTTTAACAGATGAGTCTTTGCCCCTGAAGCACAACCATTCTGTACAAATGGAAATGCCCATGACGCTTCCTCGTTAAAATGGTAGGACACCATCACACTGCAGCTCAGACATCCGAGCAGCAGATCCAGAGTCTGATCTAGATTTCAGCTGAATTTGGCTTTTACCAAAGTTTGTAGCCAGCAGCCTCTATTCCACAGAAACATAACAGATGAGTCTTTGCCCCTGAAGCACAACCATTCTGTACAAATGGAAATGCCCATGACGCTTCCTCGTTAAAATGGTAGGACACCATCACACTGCAGCTCAGACATCCGAGCAGCAGATCCAGAGTCTGATCTAGATTTCAGCTGAATTTGGCTTTTACCAAAGTTTGTAGCCAGCAGCCTCTATTCCACAGAAACACCGACTCACTGCTTTGACACAAAGGAAATCAGCACGTGTCGGCTCCTGCAAGGGCCTATGGACACCTTACGACATCCCATCCCGAATGGTGATGAATAACGCAGCATTCATCTTCCACATTGAGCAAGCTGCGTCGTCGCCAGCTCGCAGCCGGTGAGTCAGCAGTCCGGGACGTCCCTAGCTGCCGTTCAGGCAGCACATGCTAACACAAGTTAGACTACTATTTAAGGTCATTCCTAGCTTCTGCGTGGCCCTAGGCCAAATCATATTCACAGGGCTTTGGCCAACTCCTCTTCTGTGAAATTATCCCCTCAAACACGGTATGCAGTCACTTCCTCTGCATGTCCCTCGTGCTCCGGACTGGGGTGGCTTCTTCCTCCTCTGCCACCTCCGGACGGCGCTCCTGGGGCAACATGGGACACCTTTCTCCCAGAAACACAGCTGGAGCTTTGCTTTCTGGGCTGTGAAGTCAGGGAAATCACTCACAAATGCAGCTGGGGCTCCAGTCAGACCATAAATGGAGCTTTGGGCCTTGTTACGAGGTTTCATTTAGCATTTAAACAATTGTTTTCATGTGACTGTGCATCCGGTAATAATTTTGTGGCACATCGTTTTTGTAATAGTGCAATCTCTTGTGCCTCCATAAATCACACAGGCTTTCTGAGTAATCCTGCCTGGGTGAATATACTAGCTCTGACCCAGGGATACTGCCCGGATGCACATGATCGAGGTTTTCCCTCAAGGTCAGATAAGAATACCTCACTTCATTGCAATGAAGCACATTTGAAAACATAAGGGGACCTTTCCCACCCTTCTTTCGCAAGGGTAGAGGTAGATGGAATTTTAATGTCAGCCTTGGTCACGTCTTTCTTGCTGAGCACACTTCGTATTTGTTATCAGTTCAGTGATATTCCAATTACTAACAAAAATATTACAGTACAAAAAAAACCCCAACAACAACTTGAAATACTTAAAGATGACTATAGGAACGGTAGAAAACTTTAGCTGAGAAAGACATTAACAGCATAGGATTCAGCTTTGCTTAACCTTCATTTATTACTCTTCTCCCATATATAGAGACTTCACTCCAAAAATGAAGGGGTTAGAGATTAAGGTACTGGCTAAAGATATGTATTCAACATTTTCTCCCCCACCAGAAATCCTGTGTGATTTCAGGTGATGCACAGTCCTTTCATGCCATTCTTCCTCACCTGGAAAACCCCAACATCAATCCTACCTTACAGGGACGTCACAAAGCAAAATGCTTTCAAGATTAGAGATGCTGCTTTAAGATCAAACACAATGGGATTTATACCTTGATTTCAGAGCAAGAAAAGCAGGCAAACTGCTGAGCAAGCTAAAAAATATCACTTTAAATTCCACTTCTGTCTCATTCATAGTTTTTCAATTCCATTTATGTCAACACTTCATTTACCCCTAATCTATTCATGTCTCTAGCTGTAGCTGAGGTGGGAACCTTCACATTTAGAATAAAAATCTTCAAAGAACCAGGTAAATAAGGACAGGTTCTTGATCCCATGCCCAGCCATTTGGGATTACTGAGAAATGCAAACAATTCATTAATTATCACAGTAACAAATGAGGTCTCTCATAAGGTTTTGCAGGAAGAAGCCAGTATATCAAACAGCAGATCGCTAAGGTATTAAAAACAACTAGGAGAGAGGTGGAGTCTGAAGAAAATCCAGCATTTAATTCTGGACTGAAAGGAGACGCTTATCTCCAGAGCAGTCTCCTAGAGAGCACCAATGTGCGTGAATCCCATCTCACGTAAAACTGAAGACAACAGGTGGTGCTATCCTCTTCAACTCAAAGTCAACAGCCAAAGCCATTTAGGGTGAAGGAAGCTTAGGACCAAGACCCAGCTTTGTTGGATTTGGAGCAAGGACGGGAAGCCTTGAGTCAAAGCTCCCACAGCAGTCACTAATTACCAGCTGGCAGTCTCTCAACTTCTCCTCATGAATTTGCTCTGCTTTGTGTCACTAGCTAAATATTTTTTGGAGCAAGGACAGGAAGCTCTTCCCATATTTGTATCATGTTCCATAACAAGTGGAGCATTTGGAATGGGAGAGCAACTCACCCCAGATGAGCTGCTAGAGAAGACTGTATCCACATCTTTAAGCCAGGCAGAAGAATTTACTACAGAGCTACCAGGTAGAACAGGGAACACTTTCACCTGAAGTTTTTTCCCAGCAGGTCAAAGCACTCTCTAAGTCCAGCTGCTGAATCAGACCAGACACACAAGCTAGAGAAGGCAATGTCTAGGTTGTGAAAAGTACTAAAGCTTAGCTGGGAAAAAGCTGCCAGCCTCATTAGTGTTGTCATGGATGAACATAAATTAGCGGAAATTTAGTCACTGTTGATTTTAGGAGTAAAAATTAAGATTCAGAGATTTGGGGTAAACCAGGGCAAGCTGGCAGCTGAGTGAGAGCATAAAGAATAACTGCAGTGCCTATGCAGTAGATTTACATGCTCAGAGGGACAGCAGGGTACCCAAGGTTTATAGTCAATCTTCCTCTCCTGCCTGGAAATGTGAGATCAAGTTCCCTTGGATGTGCAAAGTCAGCTTTCTCAAGATTACAGGATTACATGTGCTGTAAGAGTAGAGGAATAATCTATCCTACTTTTAACCATATCAAGATTCTAAGAAATATCCATCTAGTAGGCATTTTTAATTCTTATTTCACATGAGAATATTAGTGTGAAAAGTGTGTCCTTGATGCCATCCAAGGCAGGGCAGGTAAAAAGGGAACAGAAAAGTTCTCCTGCCATAAAGCCTCCTCTTTTATGTTGCTCCTCATAACTAGAAAAGGCTAGTGAACTTCCTTTAAGTTTTTAGTCTGGGCGCCTCCTCAGAAACAACAACAAAAGCTGGTGTATATCAATATGCTAGCTGGATTTTTACAAGGTTTATTTCTTAATAAGATGTTGATTCATTTGTGAATTAAGAACATGGTTTGTTGTGCAATCTCATTTTACATGCCACTCAAACATCAAATGCAGAAAATTAAATAATGGCTTGTTTACCAAGAAGAGGAGATCCTCTTTAATTTAGAAGAAAGTTGTTTTGTCTAAGGGTTGGGGGTTTTTTGCCCTAGCATATGACAAGTGTGCCAAGAACATACGAATAAGATACACACAATATGTACTTCAGAAAAATAAAAAGCCAAGTTTTGATTTGAATTTAGGACAACTGTAGAGAGGTGATTCTTTTTGAACTAGATATTTTACTCAAATTAGTTCCACTCTCACCAACCACAAATCCTATTAAAAAAAAGAAAGCTGCACAGACTTACGTTTGCTTCCACAGTTAGAGAAAAAATGAATAACAACTAGATCAGGCACTTTCCCTAGTGTCAGCCACCAATCCCTATTTCATTGAGAAAACAGCATTATGTTTCAAGTCACTTATTCAGAACCTGCTACTGTTTTTTCCTCCATCGGTACTGGCCATGCTGCCTGAGGAACGTGCACAGCCGCAAGACTGAGCTGCAGCAGAACTAGAAAACTGCTCAAAGATGCAAGATATACCATGAAAGTTTATAATGAGGCATATACAGCTAGCTGCCTTCAGCAGTTAGATGCACTATACTAAGTAATTTATAATGTAAAGCACAAGAATCTGCAAATTGTGTAATAGGGCTCAGCAAAATGTCTTGAGGGATAGTGAGAACTAGTTGAGTTTCTTGTAAACTTCCATTATAGCTGAACTGAAAGGCTGACAGAAAGAAAAATCGGTGTATTCTGCAGAAAATGTTAGCTTTGCAAAAGAGAACAAGTTGCAAAGCAAGCCTTATGGAAACCTTAGTGACACTAGAGGCAGCTTCTGGTTGGGAAAATGGATAGCACAGCTCTTTGTAGCACTTACCACCTGCTCGTGCTGTGACACTCAGTGTAATTAGGCAGAACAAACTACTGGAGGGAATGGAGCAAAGACATGTAGCAAAACATGCATTTCGGGAAACAGAAAGACAAAGTAATCTTTATCACTCATAAATTAATCTGAGCCCAAGTGGTATAGCAGCATGCGCATTAAGCCAGATTTCTGTTCTCACAAAAATGAAAAAAATTACTTCCAGTAAAGTTTTACTTTAAAAGGGCTAGTTATCAAAGTCACTTTTGTGAAGATTAAGCAAAGGCTGCCCCTACCATAACTTGCAGTGCAGTTTTTCAAGTTCCTGAGGTCTGTCTGGTGTTGGTTCATGCTTATACAATGGCTCCATTTGAACTCAGAAAAGCAGAACTCATCTTTCTTCTTATTCATTGCTGATACCGTTCAAGAGCTCAGAGACCATTTACATTTATAGTGACTGTAAATAATGCGCTTGTTTTGGTATGAGGGGAACAATCCTAAAACTTTTCTCAAATAAGATTTTTTTTTTTTTAATCCACATATTTTTAGAAGGGATAACATTACTTGATCTTTCCCCACGTTGTCGCTAATCCTTCTCCAAATTTCGCTTTTACATACAAGAGTGAAAGTGCAGGCTTGCTCTGGCATGCCTATGCACCGTACCCTCTCCTCCTAAAGGGAATGTTCTTGGTTATAAAAGCAAAAAAAAGTCTTGCCTTAATCATTCACCCTCACTTCCACTGTTAGTCAATTAAGTACATGCAACTTTCCAGCAAGGGATGCACACTCCATCTCAATTTTAATTGGATCCATACATTCAAAAAGAACATCTTTCACTCCAAACCATGCTTCAGACCTGATGTTTTTTTGACTTCCAGAAGAATCCTACTCCTTCTGAGTTTTCTTCTCCTTACAGCCTATTTTTTCCTTGTTTGCTTGCTTTTTTTAAGCATGTATTCAAGAAGCAAAGTTCTGAACAGAAAAGCTCAATTTATTCTGAATTCCTTTCTGTGAGATATTTGAGAATTTTTCCTATTTCATAATAATGGTGATAAAACCAACAATACTGTTGCAACACTCAAAAGTTATTCTGCAAAATACCTCAAAACTTACAAATATTTAAAAGAAATCAGTCCAATGTTACTCTCCAAAATGTTCTGCTCATTTCTAGCGCAGAGCACAACTTTGGCCCATTCTTCCATGAGGCATACAAAAATGATTTGCTGTGGCAATATACGTCACTGCAAATTTCTTAGAGTCCTACTCAGTTCTAAAGTCAGGCCAACATGAAGATGCTTAACACATTACAGCATCAGGGCTAAAACAAGTCAGTGCCACATCTGCATAGGACAGCAGGCTGCTTATTGCAGTTAGGACATGAATCTCAGTGACACTTAAACATCTCTGGGAGTGCAAGTGGGACATTGGAAGGAGAGTAACTCATGTCTGCGATCCACTTTCAAACCAATAACATGAGGCAATCCCAATACAGATGAAAATGGAGCACGAGATATTGTGTTCCAGTAAATCAGAGTAACATGATGAGAACTACCACTATAGTCAATGCAGTGAACGTCAGACTGTTATCAAGATATTGATTCAGGCAACAGGACACTAGTCACCTTACTCACAATATCTCACATGCTCACATGTGCTCTGTAGCATGTTCTGGAACTTGCAGTGACATCAGAACACTTCATTACAAAAGCTGACTGGAAAAAAAATTTTAAAAGCCCATTTTATAGAAAAGGTAAAACTTCAAAGGGATTTTTTCATGCCACATCGGGATGAAATCAAACATTTTCATTCTATTTGGATAACAAAATACAAACCCCAAGAAATAGCTAAGAAATTAGTGTCCATTGCACTCCCAAGAATTGTGCTAAAGTAGCTTCAAGTTACTGCTCAAAGCGTCACATCTCAGGAAAGCATCTTAATCAGCAAGACAGTAAGTGTTTCCTAGCAAACTGCACCACTTCTAGATAAGTAACTAAATACAGGTTTTGATGACCTGGTCACCCTCCTAAATGAGACTGAGTTACCACAATTCACCTCTGCAAGAAGAGGATGACTTGAATCTGACTTCATCCACTTAGCCCTGCCTAGCCTGAGACACTTCCCTTCCTCTGACTTTCACCATCAATTCCAGTTAGGGAGAGAGAACTCTTCCAGATAAGTTTAATCAAAACCGCTCCATTTCCAAGAACAGCTTTGGAAATCTACCAGTACCAAGTTTTTAAAACATTCCCAATCATCCTCTCAGCCTTTTTATGTTAGTAAAATGTGTCTCTGCATGAAGTTGAGCGTGCAGCTTGTTAGAGAAGTCCTGACAGTGTTTGCAGCTTGACTCTGAGAAACTGAGCACTGGCACTTCCTGCAAACACCATCAGCAGTGGATGACTGGGAATTTTTGAAGATGTTGCTGCCAATAGGAAGAAACTGTCAAGAAAAACAAACCACTTGGAAAATCCCATCTCAGGAGGCCAAAGAAGAACTGTGGCCATTTTCACATCTGAAGATTAACAGAAACCCTGTTTTTCTTACGATTTCCCTTTTTTTGTTATGGATTTTTTTGTTTGTTGGTTTGGAGGTGGTTTGCTGTTGGGGATTTTTGTTTATTTGTTTGGGGGTTTTGTTTGTTTGTTTTTAAAATACCTTTATAAGAATCAAGAACCAGCAACTGGAAAACAGCTGCTCTTTCCTCTGAAGGTCTTCAGTGTGTGCCTGCAGAAAGGGCAGCTGTCACACCAACAATGCAGATCAGGCTGTCCAGCAAACCTCACCACTTGGAGAAATCTAGTTTCAGGAAGCCAAAAAGTAATTGTTGCAAGCTTCGCGTCTGAAGACTATCAAGCTGCTTTTATTATGATTTCAGGTTTATTTTGTTTTAGTGTCTTTAAAAGAACCAAGCCACATTTGTCAAGTAATAAATACATTAAATGGATTAAAGTCTTTGTGAAACACTTCATTACCAAAATTAAAAAAAAAAGACATCAACAAGCAATCAAAAGCCAATTGTACAGTATCTTCCCCTGGGAATTTAGTGCTCTTAATTGCCATTTTACATTGATCACCATTTTTCTTCACTAGCAGGGAAGGAAATAAGAATCTCATCTTGTACACAGGAGCAAAGTTGATCTGAATGTCTAAACCAGCTACAAGCTCTGACACAGGATGCGATCAGATTTGTTTCATTTTCTTATTTTCAATTAAAAGAGGTAAATTGAAACCACAATATTTTTCACTCCCTGGATTTAGAGTGTCTCCCCAGGAAAGTGTGTTATCCAAACATTTTGATTTGTAAACAAACAAGTTCAGACTGTAGTTGTTTGCACTATAGTAGAAGAAATGAATGTTTCAATGCATAGTCATCTGCCGCAAAACATAAATGCTAAAAATATAAACTGATCCATATTCACCCTTTGGGCTTCACTGGATAAACAACAAGAACAGGGGAACTCAGCAAAGCTAAGCTCTCTGCCATTAATACTTCTGTCAGCAAACACTTGTAGGCACAGACATTATTGGAGAAGGTTCACATTTTAGGCTTTGATCCTTATCACAACGAGAACTGCTAAGCCCTACCTAGCTGCCTTTAATAGATAACTTATTAGAAGATCCACTGCTTTAGCATACTAAGTTGCAAAATACCCTGGCAGATGGTAGAACATCATCTCTTCCCAAATCTCTCATCACTAATGCTGCTGGTTTTCTGCTACTTCTTTTAAAGACAGTCTCCAGTGACAATCAAAAGCAGAATTTTGCTTCACCAACTGTGCACCATGCTCACAGAGCCTCCTCCGGGAAAACCACAAACTCATTGCCTTTCTAAAGGCTTTACTGACCTTTCTCAAAAGGCCACCGCAGCTACTTTTTGAAGACTTGTGAGGAAAAGAGGGGAACTCAATCACCACAAAGTATTTTTCTTATTCTTTCTCAGCTATTTCCCCATTACAGTTAATCAAGGGCTCTGGGGAACAGGCTCTGAGGAAGGCAATGTTGCATGTGGCAACTGATTTCAGGAGAACCAGCTGTAGCTCTGGGTTTGGGTGGGGATGAACTGGAGGAGCAGAGAAGACAGGAACTCGCATAGTCTTCAGCACTATCTCCTCTTCAGCTGATCACTTACAATAAGAAAGCAGCAACCAATCCAGGCATGCAAGGGCAGCTTTAGAGGAAACAGCTCAATCTGCAACTCACTTGCCCTCTGAGCAGACAGGCAAGAAACCACAACTTTCCTAATAAACACAAAAATCTAAGTGTTGCTAAATAGGCGATTTTTTCCTAGGAAACTCAGGGGGTAATTGACTTTACAGAGTCTTCTACCTCCTTGCGACAGGTGGTGAAACACCTTAGTTGTTTGGTTTTCAGTTTGCTCCGTAACTATGTTTGGCAAAAAAGCTATGGCCAGGCAGCAGCTCCCCGTTTGCCTTGTCCTGCCTGCTGTGCTTGGGTTAAAACAATCTAAGAAGAGCTAACAAATCCAGCCAGGGAGACCAGAGTTTTACTGTCCCCTGCTTTCCAGAGCAATGGCCTGAAACTCAGGAACCAGTGGGCTTCTCTTCAGCTTTGCTGTGCCATGTTGGCTTTTTGCTACAATTACTTTCCCTGCAAATGTGTTTAGGCTTTCCTACCCTTTGTCACATCTGGATGTTAAGCAATTTCTCCCCCTTAAGGAAAAATTAGTCAGGCGTTTCTGGAAGTGCTCAGCATTGTTGTACCCGTAATCAGTTTGTACACAGTGCACAATTTCAACTGTGAGGTTACTTTTCCAAGGAACACTCTGAGGTGTTTGCTTTAACAACACTAATCCCTGCAAAAGCTATCAACTATCTGCAGTGATCCTGCTCCCTCCTGAAATATTTTTCTGTTAAAGACATTACTGTCTCACAGGAAATCATTACCTTCCATGCATACACTACCTACCTCATACTTTTCGATCACATTGCTATCAAAAATGAAACTCAAAATTATGCCTAAACTGGGATGATCATTACCTATTTGTATAGGCAAGGTACCCTATTCATGGACTGACCACACAGAGACACCGCCTTTGGCATTGGCTGGAAAATGCAAACACACTAGGACTGCCTTGTTTCTTTTAAAAATAGCATTGAATAAAGGGCTCCTTCATTTCAGGCAACTACTTGGGAAATCAGAGCATTTTGTGACCCATTCCTTTGGATTACCTGCTAACATCTCCATTTCATTCAGAAAGGTGCCTTGGGTTTGTGCAGTAAGGCATGAAATTCCCCCCTTCCCAGCAGGAAAAGAAATAGTTAGTGGTATTCAAAGATTAACCCAAGTAAGCCACAAAGGAAGCCTGCAAGCACATATGGAACCCTGTACAGCATCGCAGCAATGTGTTTCACTTACGTTCCCTGTGCAGCCAGTCTTCACCAACACTGATTGTTTTACTTCCCCTCCTTACCTATGTTGCTTTTTGGCAGGGGAGTGGTGGAGAATGTATTCAGAGCAAGATGCAGCTCCATGTCAATAACACCATCAGAGTCTATAACTGACTCAATTATGTTTCCTACACAGAACAAGGTAGGGGAGATTCTAAAAACCGGACTAAATTTCAGAGATGGATCCAAAACCTTTCTATGAATATTCATCCAGATGTATAAACATAATTTATTTTGTCATACGTACTTGTCGGTATATGCCAACTTTACCATTTTTATAAGAAATAAGATGGTAGATCACTCTTTTTGTCACTTTCAACCATTTGCCCAGAATTTTATGGATATACCACAGAAAAGGGAAATGCAAGTGCATTACCAACCTTATATTACATGTGTAGCAAACCCCGTTTAAAAATCTTGCTTTATAGTTGAATATAGTATCATATCCGCACAGACTGAGGCAGTTTCCTTACTCATACTCTGAGTGGGTCAGACACGTAGCAACTGTTTTAATAGGACACAAAGCACAAGTTACTATGCCCTGCCTCTCTGTTGATACGGATCTGAACTGGCTCATGTCAGGCTTTCTTGGAGCACAAGAAGTGCAAATAAGGTCTGTCTGCACTGTCATTGAAAACGTGCCCTTGACTCCACACTGCTTGTAGAGAATCTCTTTAGTCTTTGCTGTTAGGTCATGACAAGCTATTACTCCTTTGTAAAGGAGAAGCATTCTCAGGTGTAAGGAAGGCAAGACAGAGAAGGAGGAGGAGGAAGGAAAAGACTGGGGCAAAGACAGGGAAGAAACAGAAGAGACACAAGATTTATTGAGAAGTAAAATATACTAGGAGACTGAGATCGGGGTCTGATGCAAGACTCCATAAGAGCATGCATAGTCTGAAAATGTAACTGAAGAGCTGCTTCTGACAGGCATAGTTAGGGCCTAATTCTAGATGGTGGCATCTCAACAGACAGGCTGGCATCTTGAGGGAACATCTGGCAAAGGCTCAGGTAACCAAGCAGATACAGAGGGTCTCTGGAGAATCTTTTAGGAAAGAGAAAACATTCTGGACTTTAGAGAGAGGAGAAATTCAGAAGTGAGAGCTGAGGTGTTATAAACAGACATTAGTAAGACAGTGTACAGAGTCTGAGGGGCAGTCACTGTTACTCACTGAAGACAGAAGTAAAATGATTCAAGAGATGAGGCACAGAGATGGCACAAAGGCAAACAGCAAATCTTTACTCTTAAATCTGTTCTTGGGTATTTTACATGTGAAAAAGGCTCAAAGGGCAAAAGCAATGCAACGTAAAGTGGGATGCTGCATTAACCTTTTAGCATTTCCATTCATGCTTACTTTCCTTTCTTCTGGCGTGTTGGTAGGACTAGGCTTCAGAAGAGCTGGTCCCCTTCTCCCTGCAACACTGCAACTCCCATTAACATGTGTAACTGCACCACACATCGGGCAAGCAATTGTAAACTTTTGTGGCTAAATCACTTTGATGCCAACACTGGTAACTAACCTGTAATTTAAAACACTTCATCCCATTCACTGTAACATAAGTCAGCCTGCAAGGTTATGCCAGCTCTTGAAGATATCACAGTCCAAAGTAGTCTGAGGAGAGATACAGAAAGAGAGGATAAACCAGATTCTTTAAAAAATTCAACACTAGAGAGGCAACACTGCAAACAGCTGCCCCACCTTCATTAAGTACTGAACCAAAAGTTGCTTCTGCAACCTTGCTGTCTCTGCAAATCTGTTTCACTAATAAAATCCCTTCCCAAAGCAGTGTTGGCCTCAGCTGAAATATGTTTACCTATTTTTTTCCTAGCTATACAGAACTAGAGCAAGCTAGAGAAGCTGCATCTGACTTCTCAGCTTGAGAAGTAAGGACAAGTCCCCTTTCCAATCTCCTCCATCAAAAAAAATCGATCTCTGCTAAATAGAAAAACAGTAAAGCTCATAAATCCCTGCCCCTACTGTTTCTAGGAGACAGAACAGGAATTGGAAAAGAAAAAGTTTCTTATAAAAATCACAAGTCAACAATATCAATTATTGTATTGCAACATCAATGGCTTATTGATTAAAATAAATATTTGTTCTCATGCAGAACATATTTAACATCCTTTGTATCTATCATTGTGAAACAGAGAAAAAAGCCCCTAATGGTCAAAATTCCATTACCTCTCTGTTTTTAGTACTCCCTCCCCTCTCTCATGTTCATGTAATTTGTGCCTTCTTTCCATCTCCCTTCTTTGCACCTTAGGGCAGTCACTTAACTTCTCTATCGGTTTTACAGCTTTAAGTCAGAAATTTTGGATCCTCATAGGAATGAGGAGGTACGTATCCAGTAATGACTATGAGACAGTGTGTTCAATAACAAAAAAGTCAAAAGGCAGCCCTTATTGTGAGACAGATATAATATATCTCTTTCTGAGGAAACAGAGGCACACAAAGGTTAGATGTCTTGCCCAGGACTTCAGTGAGTCATTCTAAAGCCAGAGGTTGGACTGGGGAGCCCCAAGCTCCTGCTCCTTTGCTCTAATCAATTAACCACTTTTCCTCTTCAGGATTTATTTCCTCTTTCATGACTGATGACTCAGCTCCCGTCTAAGGAGGGCATTATATACTACTTCATGATGAGAGGCTAATTCCTCCTCGACACATGCTGTTGGCTATAACATGACCCAATGTTACTGAGATAATCAGTCCATTGTCTCAGTATGTTAATTGAGACAAATAGTGTAATGAGTCATGTTTAGGTGTCTGCTTCAATGTTTCTTCTTTGTTTTCTGCTCCTGAGATTAATGTCTTTATTCCTTAGAGGTGACGGCTGACGTTCCTCCTCTCTGAGCACTACTGCCGGGATACTGTGTGTGCTTGTGTTATCTCATTTACAAAATATTCCGCTTATTCAGATTTGTTATTTTCAGAGTCTTTGGAGAATTCTTTTTCCACGCCAACTGTTTTTTGAGGTTAAAAGCAAATGAGAAGAACTGAATCAAAACAACAACTCCCCTTCCGCCACCCTCTTTACACTTGAATCAAAAATGTGAACCCATAATTTATAAGCTTTGCCATTTGGTATTATGGTTAAATGATTTTATCAGCCAAACATTAGTCAGCTGTTAATCAGGGACATTTCTGTCTGAGCTTTCAATATGGGAGCCAGGGACCTTCATGCACAGGGCCATGGATGGAGGAACAGAGGGCAGACAGTGCTACCCAATTTCTTTACAGCAGGGCCTGGTATTTGGTATTTGCCATGTTCATGTTTTCACCTTTACAGGGGAGTCAGTTCCACACAACCAGCTGCTTGAAAAAAAAAAATCATCTAAATCATCTAAATCATTCCTCATTTTTTTAAACCCACAGCTTCCAGAGCTGAAAACATGGGCTGTTAAAACTTGAGCTAAAACCGTAAGCCAAGATTGTGACACTTCCTCATTAATGGATAGCTGAAACTTGGGATCCACCACTTACTTTCCTCTTTTAATCCCAGTAGGTTGCAAGCAAAGCACAGGAAAAGGATTTCCTTTGATCTCTTTAGCTGTGTCTTAGGCAGCTATCCCAGTCTTGTTTCTCCCCATCTGGTAAAGCACAGCACAGCAAAGGCAGTCAGAGTGACTCTTACCCCACAGACGGGACCAGCGGTCATCCTCTTTGCTTGCATTCGCTGAAGGCTCATCTAAACACTCTTTGCAAGCAGCCATGTGCTTCTGCACATATTTGAGGCTAGCTAGACATGAGCCTACTTCAAGCTAATAGTCATATGGGCCCTTTTACACATCCCTCAAAGCCCCAGGCTTGTTGCCACATCAGCATGGCTGCACAGCTTCTAGACAGAGGCCAATTCACACACAGGTGGCTTAAGCAGGCACATAAATATGTGCATAAAACCATAGAGCCAGGCTCTGCATTTCTTCAGACAGATCTATTTCTCTGTTTCAGAATCTCACCAGGGGTAGAAAGGAAATAGCCCTCATATAGACGCCTGCAATTTTTCTCTTTAAGGGTTATATAATCATACTTATCATTTGAGAGTATTCAGCAGACGTGGCTGAATTCAACACTTGCATGTCTTCCCTCAGCTTGCAATCAGTGGTTAGAAGTGAACAGCTAGTCCTCTCAAATCAAAATATTGTTTAGTGTTAACAGCAGAAGCTAAACATAGTGTTAAAGCTAGAGGATTTTTAACATAGCGAAAGGCTTTGAAAGAATGCCTCCTATTCAGTGGAAATTAAAATCTTCCCCAAGACATCCACTGTGAATTAAGCCAAAGTATGCACAGAAAAAAACCCAAAATATCCCACAGAGCTTCACTGTAACCATCCATGGTCATACTCAGCATCAGTAAATTACTGCAAAAGTTGTTTAAGGATTTAACAAAAGGGCACAAGTCTGTGTATAGGCAAAACTCAGAGCAGGGCTAGCAAAGTCAATACCATGGAATTGTAAGGCATGCTAAAGGCAGTAGTGAAAATGGTGAAAAAATGGCTCTTTTGACAACTTCTAAAAAAATTACCATGCTAGCCTTTGCAAGATCACATATCTCATCAGAAACATCCATGTCTCTACTAACCCATCTGCAGTTGGGCTTTCCATGGGGGTCCCTGAAATGCATCAGCCACACACAAGACAGTAGATACGCTTATAATAGGATATAATCTATATGGAGGCTGCCGAGGCACAGCTGACATAGCTTTACAAGAAACAAAACATGGCTCTGTGCTTTGCACTCACCGTTGAGACAGGTTAGAGGAAGACAGCACCATCAGAGGGGAACAGAGCACTTGTGCATTTGGATGTAAACAGTAAGTAATGATGAGGCAGCATATAAGTAGTGATCCATTTTTGCGCAACTTTATTCATTAGAATTGTGTGGAGGTGCTAAAAGCTAGATGTAGTGACAAATCTTGGCCCCAGAATAGAGCCTTAATTCTTTAGCAAGGTACCTCTCTCTCCTCCCCTCCATGAGGCAGAATATATCCAGTTTGGATAAAGATAGAAGCTGCCAACTGGGTGTCTTAGCTGGCCCCGAGCACATGGTTTCAGTTATGCCCTTCATAACTGATTAAATTCCAGACTTGTTTGGATTTTGTTTCCAGCCTGGAAATACAATACATAAACACAATACAATCACATTCAAAACAAATTCTGATGAGGAAGTTTGTTTCCTGGTGAGTGGTTAAAGTGCCACCAAAATATTTGGCCGCTACTGTAAAGAAAGGGGTTTCCCCTCTATGCTGGGCTGGCTAAAATTGAAAGACAGCTTTATGGGTTCTTTCTAAATGTTTAAATAAGGACGTGTCAGAAAGTTCAGTCTGAAACAACAAGAAAACACTTCTCCCCCCCCCCCCCCCCACCCCCCTTTTTTACTTTTTCATTTAAACAGTTTTCTGTAATTTCCATCTGACTGTTCAAGGCTGGTCCTCTCTCAGGGACATAAATGCCCAAGGGAAGCTCTAAATATCCAGACGTTACAAAGATATTTTATTCTCAAGAACATTATTCAGCTGATGTTTTTGTATAGTAGATGAGACAGATTAAACCAGGCCATTAGCTGCATAAACAACCCAGCTCTGTTTCAGTTTTGCCCCTACAATGCTATTTCAGTTTACAACACTACTTCAGTTTTGTCCTTACAACTACACATCTCTTACTGCACTAAGCTAAAAAGCTGAATTATGCCAACACACCAAACTCAGCTTTATTACAGCTGGGGAAGAGCAAACATTAGAATAATTGAACTTGAACTTTACAATGAGTAAGTTAAAGGTAACACCTGCTATTTGACATCTGGAGTTTAATCAGTGGGGATTAGGAAAAAGCTAGGCACCCTAATACCCACTCCTTCCTTCAGCCGTTCTGTCATGCTGAACGGGCTGCAGTATGCACAACAAGCAGAGCTTTGCTACAGCATATTCAAATTCAATTCGCAAACCCTTGAGGAGGGACA
This sequence comes from Pygoscelis adeliae, assembly GCF_000699105.1. Classification (NCBI taxonomy): domain Eukaryota; kingdom Metazoa; phylum Chordata; class Aves; order Sphenisciformes; family Spheniscidae; genus Pygoscelis; species Pygoscelis adeliae. The sequence goes on from NW_008823916.1 coordinate 406,783, forward strand.
GAAAATATATCATTCCTATGTGTACAAATGTTCTTCTTTATGACTTTTTGGTCAAGTATGCCCATTTAAGGCCTTTCCTTCTTGCTGCCAAAACAAACACAATTCTTGTTTATTATTTGAAGAACAACCAAATTACATGTTATTTAATTTTCACTGAATTTATCTGACCCTGCAAAATGGCTTTAAAAAAATAATCCAGATACAACAAATTATACCAAAGGATTCAAAGTAAAGAGATTCAATGCAAGCTGGGCAGATGAAAGAAGAGTTTCAAAGCCAAGGTCAACATTATTTTGAGAAATGCAGGCGGAGTCTAAACTGTCTTCCCTAAACTGCTGCCCACGCCTCTCTTGCCTGCTACCCTGCCCATCACAGATCCTTCCTGTTACAGCCTCAGACACAGTCCTGAGTCTGGTCATTTGGCTTAGGAGTACTGCAAAACCTCTGCAAGGACCAGTTAACGTCCCAGTTGAGACCTACAGCTACAAGAGAGAATTGGTTCTTTTAGAAGCCCTTCAGATCCCCTCCTCTGCCTCTTTTTTTTCTTTGTCTGTTTTCAATGCAAAAGCAGTTTTCAAAAAACAAAGGGTCCAGTGAATCATTTAATAAATTCTGGATTAAGTAAAAACTAAACTGTGCCATACACTTAATTCAAACAGCTGGAAAAAAAAAAATATCTTTTCAATGGGCTCTAAAAGAAGGGGAAGGAAGTGGGGGCAGAAGAGGGAAGAGAAAGTGTTTTAAAGACAGTAAAGCTCTACTGCAGATTTCCAGAGAATCCATGGGGAAGTATATTCCCTAGAGGGAGATGAATGAATGAGGACCACATACAAAATAATTTTATGGTGTGTGGTAGGGGAGGTGGAAGAAAAGGTGTTGGGTAACGGTGACAGAAAGAAACTCTAGAAACACAGAAAGGAAAGTGTCAGTGAACAAGAGATCACTCCTGTTACAAGGTGACCTTCGACAGGGCTCTGCAGAGCAGATGCAGCAATTCTTGCCTGGTAGATGCAGTGCTATGTTTTGTAATTGGACGTTGTTGGAGGGAGTTTGCACAGTGAGCTCTTTGTAGTGGTTTCTTTAACAGTCTCCTATTCTTCCCGGGGCTGCTTGCAGAGGCTGGAAGGGAGACAGAGGGCAAGGGAATATGGAAGAAACATTTCAGAGGGCTGAGAGACAGCAAATAACAACAGCAAAATAGATTTCCCCATGGGCTGCAGTGCAAAAACATACACCAGAGGTTTAAGGGCTTGGAAAGTTGAAACAGAGGATTTAAATTCAAGGCAAGATAACATTTCTTTTAGGAGCTCAGACTATTTACATTCTAGTTGTAGCCATGAATGGGCCCGGATAACCCACTGCCCCGAGCACCCCTCCATCTTGTCGGGCTGACAGGCTCAGCCTGTGCCAGGCAGGGAGCTAAACTTTCATTTGTTTTCTGATCCGCTGTCATCTCTGTCCTGAGAAAGGCTGTATGCAGGTAAATCACTCTGCCAACCTCTTCAAAGAAAATGAATTATCTTTCCTAGCATTCAGCAGCCTAATTTCCCAAAATATAACTGTACTTCTGCACGGGTTCAATTCCTTTCATTTTTTTTCAGATCTTATTTCAGCGAAACTAAAGAATAAAGAGGCCTGAGGGCTCTATTAGACATGTTCACCTTCAAGGAGGATTTGATAAAAATGGATAATCCTGCTACAGACTGCTGGGAGTTTGTTCGAAACCACACACATACACCCCCCACCCCCTTACCGTGTTTAGGTTTTGCAACTGTTCAGATCCCATTATTTTCATCCTTAATAAATTCCGTAAGACATTTTGACAGCAACAGCTATACTCTGAGTTTCTTGCTCCCTTTAAGGCATCTATGCTCTCTGATACCCTCTTCCAGACTACTATCTCTAAATAAAGAAAAACATTCAGAACAACTGAAAGAAGAAAATTTGGAATGAGATGCCTAGTTTCCACACCCATCCCTTGCATCACCAATAAATCACCATCAACAGCTTTTTTAATATTTTTTTTTTTTTTTTTTCTTAAATCTCAGGATATCAGTCAGTCCGTCCTAGAGATGAGAACAGAGAGGTAACTCTAGCAGAGCATCACTACAAGTGTCACACCTTCAAAAATAAGGTTTACTGATTTTAAACAACTCCCATTTCTGAACATCAGTAGAGGACATGCACGCAACCATATAACCTGTGAAGACCTGGAAAATGTTTTGCTTGCTTCCTCAGTTCTTTATTCAGTCTTGTGCTTGTGATTTTTACCTCTTGTTTTGGATAATGGCAACTCTTCAAAATGCACATCCATGCATCCGCCCGTATTACAGCTGCTTAAAGACATGGACTTGGGATTCAGTCATGAGCTGATATGACCAGCTACTGTATCACAGGGGTCTGACATGCAGTACCATGATCCCAGCTGTCACATGCAGCCAGTTGCCTGGTCTATTGATCTGCCAGCCAGTACTATGTGGCACACGTGACTCAAACCAGAGAGCAATTGTACCTGAGGATATACCAAAATCCGCACAGAAGCTAGTCTGGTACTGTGGCTCCTCATAAATGTGCACCATCAAGTGTGTACCATACAATCAGGTGCATCAAGTACCAGGCCAACAGCAAAGCTGCAAGGTCTGCAGTAGAGAGACAGTCTGTTAAAGCTAGACTCAGATCCTTTCATGCCAAATCCTGATTTCTTACAGGTGTGCCTTGTTCAACCTTATCCTATTTTGACGCCACCTGCCTTTAATTATTCTTTCTTTTCTGCAAATAAAAAATGGCAAGCTGTATTCCTAGTAAATGTGAGATCTACTGAAAACTTCAGTCTTCTGATCCCAAGATTTAGTCAGCTTCACTAAATAGTACCAGCTGAGCGGAAAAGACACAAACACCCCCACAGACATAAAAGTGCCTGTTCCCCTTTTATATTTGTACACAGCCAGCTCAAGGGAAAACAAACATACAGGACAAGCGATGGGGGTTCAACCCCCCTTCTCTGTCCAGGTTCCAAATGCTGTGTTTGAGGCGCTCA
>NW_008823916.1:409837-419360 GCF_000699105.1 Pygoscelis adeliae
TCTATACTCACATGCTCAACATATCTTCCACTTGGAAATCTTCCATGTTCCAGCAGGAAGAAACTGTGTTCTTCTGCTTAACTAAGTTATAGCCTGATAATTAGAGTACCTGCTTGGATGCAGAAGATACAGGTTTGAATCTTTTCATGAAAAGATTCTTTGCTTTTCTTTACTTAGACCCCAAGCACACCAAGTATTTGCAGTAAAATAAGTTTATTAAGGGATGGTTACATTCCAGAGAGAAATGGGAAATATTGAAATATCATTTGATTCAACTAGGTATCGAAATCGGGCCAAAAATAAATAGGCAAACAATTGCTCAGACAGTACATCTATTTAATCCATCCTGTTCCTGATTAAAGCACCTTGGTTTTTTTCTTCTACTTCCAACCCTGTTTCTTCCCCTGTACTCGGCACTGGTGAGGCCGCACCTCGAATACTGTGTTCAGTTTTGGGCCCCTCACTACAAGAAGGACATCGAGGTGCTGGAGCGTGTCCAGAGAAGGGCAATGAAGCTGGTGAGGGGTCTGGAGAACAAGTCTTATGAGGAGCGGCTGAGGGAGCTGGGGTTGTTTAGCCTGGAGAAAAGGAGGCTGAGGGGAGACCTCATCGCTCTCTACAACTACCTGAAAGGAGGTTGTAGCGAGGTGGGTGTCGGTCTCTTCTCCCAAGTAACTGGCGAAAGGACGAGAGGAAATGGCCTCAAGTTGCGCCAGGGGAGGTTTAGATTGGACGTGAGGAAAAATTTCTTTACTGAAAGAGTGGTTAAACATTGGAAGAGGCTGCCCAGGGAAGTGGTTGAGTCACCATCCCTGGAAGTATTTAAAAGACATGTAGATGTGGTGCTTAGGGACATGGTTTAGTGGGCATGGTGGTGTTGGGTTGACGGTTGGACTCGATCTTAGAGGTCTTTTCCAACCTTAATGATTCTACGATTCTATTCTATGATTCTCCACACCCTTCTCCCAGTTCCCTCCTGATTTCCCCTCATTCTTTCAGCTTCCTCCCAGGGAGCTGGGCCAGACCATTGCAGCTGGCAGCAATGGGCTATACCCCCCCACTTTTGATGCAACTTGCTGTCCTGTTAACAGCTCAGGGTACCCTCATAGATCTACTGCAAAACCTTGACCTGCTGCTTCCCTGAAGCCATGCAAAATTTAAGCAGCAGAAACCTCCCATTTCACTAGTCATCACAGTAATATTTTTTTTTAATTTTTTTTTTTTCCAGGGACTGATGTCAGCTTGAACATGTGGCAAGTGGAAGGACAACATTTGTACTCTGGGAACAGCAAAAGCTGTTTCCTTTGCTTTGTAACTAGATCTTTGAGTTGGCCTAATCCATATGCTGCATAAAAAGGCTTATTCTTCTTAGCCTCAGTCACTCCAGTTGGAAAAAGAGACTTTCAAATTGTCTCAAAGGTTTCCTTAAGCCTGTTTTGTGGCATAAACCCCAAAATTTACCAACAAGGGCAATCACATATAATTGAAAGGAGTCCAGCAGGGTTAAACATTGGCTGTGGATGACATGAGAACTGGCATACCTTCTGCAGCTCTGGAATGGGAATGTTATGAAATATTTTGAATCAAAAAGCAGGAATCACCTGCATCTTCAATCATAGCTAGGGTCATTCTCAAGAAATTAGATGGTTCTAATTCTTCCCATTATGTCCACCTAGAAGTGTAAGCTCCCTTTACCCTGTAAGTCTCAGCTTTCCTGTTGAGCGGAAACAGACAAATCAAGGGGCCTGTGAGTGTCTCAGTGTGGATAATGGTACTAATCTCTTTCAAGAGCTACAACGAAGAGTGCCATAGGAGGACATTACTAACAGGAGATGAGTGCTTTCTAAAGTTTTGTCCCATATTTTACAGGAAAAAAATATGCCTGTAAGCTCTGGCCTGAAAAAATTTCTTAATTCCAAGTTTGCCGTGAAATACGGAAAAATACATTGCACCAGCCAATTCTCCCATTTTGTAAAATTAAGTCTCAGTATGAGATCCACATGGACTACATTTTCTCCTGGGCCATTCTTCCCCCAGTGGGAACTAAAACAGATTTCTAAAATTCTCCCAGCAGGAAACATTGTGTGATGTCTCTACTCCACCACAGCACCATCGCATCAGAAACCATAGAGTCCTTATGCCTAATTTTGTTCTAACAAAGTTTATTCATGGGCCATCTTATTTTCATCAGCACAAGGAAGTCCTTGAGAGCAGCTCTGCATTCAATTTCTTCATTGGCAAATTCAGTTCGAGATTACCGCCTTCCCACCTCAATAAATTGTTTCTAATGTCCTAGGCAGAGGGGGGTGGGGGTTTAATCTTCAGTTGTGGCAATTCAAATCTCGATTAGATTGCACTTTAAACTAGGTCTGTGAAGTGATCTGCAATTAACTAACCTAATGTATGTACCAGTGCATAAATCCATACCCCTGCTCTTTGTAATTCCCTTCCCACACACACACACACATCCCTGCATTGTTTTGCTGACCTAGTTTAGAAAACCTCTGCTCCCAAAAAGTTATTCAGTACAAGAGAGTACAAATTTAGCAGGGTGACAGTGTGTGGAGCTGGTTTTATCATGAGCTTTCCTATGAGAGGAATCTTAACAGCACACCATTAATTTGAAATTATCCTTAAGTTCTGAGTCACTTTGAAAGGTTTCATGTGGATGTATTATGTCCTGGGTTGTGGGCACACAAAGTAAGTAATTACTTATTCCTCATTAAGACGGCACAGAAATAAGAACAAGTACTTATGCTTTGACTATTTAGTAGAAACATTTTGAGAGCTGCAACAATTAAATCCAACCTCAGAGTACCAAAAAGTTCATAGTTTTCCCTAAAAATAAGGTGTCTGCTTTCCTCAGAAAAGTTGAAACTTCAGTTACAGAGCTGAAAACTTTGAACTGAAATTCTTAATTTTAAGTTCTGCTTCAAAATATATGGGTCGTCCCAGAGAATTATTTTCAGTGCTTTTCAATTATTTGAGAAAAAAGTTTCAGTGGAAAAAATATCTGACTAGTGCCAGTAATTACACAATTTGTCATTAGAAAAATGCAACATCTGCCATCCATGGCACTTCATAACCCTGATCTAGTTTCTGCTTAGGAAAAAAGCCATTGTAACAGATGCAATAGCAATGTATGCTATTGCACAGAATATATGTGCAATACTGTCAGAAACAGATCAACAGAAACAATACCGTCTTTAGACAGATCAAGAGATCTAACAGCAGCACTCATTGCTAGGCTGATGATGCACACAAATATCTCCGAAGACCGTTTTTGCCTTTATCATGAGATTTCGCAGACAGCTGCTCGTTATTGTCTGCCCACACCATTCCATGAATAGGGGTACATACTGAAAAATCAGTTTTTACTTGCCTTATTTCCTATTCCAAAAAAAGTCACAAGAACTCAAGGGAACCTCTCAGCCACCACATTATAGACTTAAGACAATGCCTAAATTTTAGCTGCACCATTCATATCTTGAGTTGATTTCATCTGAAGTAAAATAAAGCTTAAGACATCCAAGCTTGTTGTCCTTTATCACACACAATACATTGATATGCATTGTACAGCACTGGCTGAGTAACAGGTTTTAGATCAGAAGGCAGGAACCTTGCTCCAAAGAAACAGGCAAAAAAAATTCATGCAACTATTTAGATTGCTTCAGATCTATGGAAACCAGAGGCCAGTCAGCAGGAGAACATCAAGAAGTTAAGCACTGATTTCAACTCGCTTCCAGCAGCTTCCAATTTAGTTAAGAAAATTCCCTCGCCCGCAGCTTGTCCTGGGGTACAAATCCCATTAGTTCAGTACCTTGAGATCACAGAGTGAAACAGAGCATAGCTTCAGAAACTAGCCCAAAGCACTCTAAGAATCAGAGCAAATTAGTGCAAATGATGGGAAGACAGTTGCCAAAAGTGATCTTTGCAGTTGTTCTGTTCTGACTTTGGGTGGCAAGGGAATGGGGGTGTTGTGCCACAGCTTGCAGCTTCACACGATGTCAAGGGAAAAGATTAGCTCATCTTTCAGTGACAGACAGGACCTTGGCCTGTGTTTTTTCACAATCATCACCTTTCCCAAGGGAGAGAGAATTTAAACCCTTGTCTGTCTCAAGCAATAAGTGTCAGTTATCAAATGCAAACCCGCCGCCTTCCAGTCAGCACTTCTCCAGAATGACAAGCAGCTGGAGGGAAACAGCACAATAACCCATTGAGTATGAGAAAGAGAAAGCTTTTTGCCACAGGGCAGCTACAGGTCTTTCTGAGGCTTAAGGAAAGGTAATTAGAGGTCTTGTATAATCTGTTCCTGTCACGTCTGGGCTGTAATGGAAAAAGGACCTCCACAGCTCTTCTAAGAAATTTAACATACTGCTAGAGACTGTCTTTACTTTAAACATATGGCATTTTCAGTGTAGTCCGCAATCATGAATACTGTGTGAAATACTTACAGTACTGGATAACCTTTTTGGTACAATGGCTTTGCAGTTTTTGTATTTCAAGTACACATAAAGGCTTACTCAGTTAATGCCTTTTGCCATCAAAAAAGCTGAACAGCTTTCAGCCAAGTCAAACTTAGAGTAGAAGACATGTGAAGAACCTTTGCCTGCACTTGTGATGGATTAGTAATGTTTAATTCTCCAATCATGACTATTTTGGTAAAGGTACTGACAAAAAAACCCCAAACAAGCCTGGTTAAGAATCTCAGCCTAGATCTATTGGAGTAAGCATCTAAAAGCTGCAAACTGTTGTGAAAAACAGACAAAAGCCAGTGCCACCTCAAAAATCCCTGCCATAATCAAAGTTTGTAAAAATTATCATAAAAGGAAAAGTTGACCCAAAATAGGAAGATATCAATCACTGTGGGAAAGGCAGTTTTCCTATGATGAAAACACTAAAAAAAGAAGAGTTGACAAACTGGTGAATGCAGCAAAGCTAAGGAAATCCATTTTGGAGAAATGGCTTATGGCATGCTGAAAGTGCTTGATATCTGTCAGGCACAACAGGTCGGGGGGGGAGGGGGGGAGGAAGACTGATATGTTTCCTTAAATATGAAGGCAAAGGGAAGAGGAACAAAAGAAAAAAAAAAAAAAAAATAAAAAAAAAAAAAGACAGAAAACATGGAGCTAGTGGCTTTCAATGTTTCCTGCAGAAGTAGTAGCCAGTACTGTTGAAATGACAGCTCCCTCTCAAGAGCTTTTAAACACATTGGAAGTGACTACCTCTTCCCAGGAACTCAAAGTCTAAGCAGACAAGGTAGGCAAAGAAAGGGGTGGAAAGGGGAATAGTTATCCAGAATTCATAAATAGGAAACAAAGGGACTAAGTTACTTGTCACACAATACCTTGTGTTTCAAACACCTAATCCCATAGTCTAAGCAATAAAGACCACCCTTTCTCTTGACAGTGTATTTTTAATTGCACACAATCCAATGGAAAGGAAGGCTCTACCACAGAGAAGTATTAATCCTCCTAATTAAGTGGAGTAGTTAGAAAGCAGTTAAGAAAACAAGTGAAAGAGTGAAAGGAAACTAGCTGAATAACATCAGAAATAAACACTAGACTTCTTGCTAAATATGACACTTCCATCAGTCAGAAGCCCCAGGGGAGTGTAGTGCTGGAGACAGATTGGTATTTCTTGAGGAACATTAAAAGCCTGAGAAGCATTTTAAGCAGTACAGTATATAATAGCACCACAGACCCCCACTGGAGCGGGGTTCAGCAAGCGGGAGGTCTGAATTGTATCCCTTCAGCTCCCACTGCCTGAAGTAATTTCAGGCTATTTACTTAGCTTAGCATCTTCAGTAGAAATGACTGAATTCGAAAACCCATCTTAAAATAAGCATCTAAACTGAAGACATTAAAAATCAGTAACCATTTTGCAAATGTTTTGACTTTTACCTCTGCATCCCAGTCCACTTCGTAAAGTGGTCAGACATCTTTGATGACACAAGCAGCAGTGGGATGCCCTCTTGTAATTAAGACACTTATCAAGGTTTAACCCCAGCTGGCAACTAAGCCCCACACAATCGCTCGCTTACTCCCCCCTGGTGGGATGGGGGAGAGAATCGGAAGGGCAAAAGTGAGAAAACTTGTTTGTTGAGATGAAGACAGTTTAATAGGTGAAGCAAAAGCCGCACACGCAAGTGAAGCAAAACAAGGAATTCATTCCCTGCTTCCCATGGGCAGGCAGGTGTTCAGCCATCTCCAGGACAGCAGGGCTCCATCACACATAACGGTGACTTGGGAAGATAAACACCATCACTCCAAACGTCCCCCCCCTCCTCCTCCTTCCCCCAGCTTTATATGCCGAGCATGATGTCACATGGTGTGGGATATCCCTTTGGTCAGTTGGGGTCAGCTGTCCTGGCTGTGTCCCCTCCCAATTTCTTGTGCACCCCCAGCCTGCTCGCTGGTGGGGTGGGGTGAGGAGCAGAAAAGGCCTTGACTCTGTGTCAGCACTGCTCAGCAGTAATGAAAACATCCCTGTGTTATCAACACTGTTTCCAGCACAAATCCAAAACACAGCCCCATACTAGCTACTATGAAGAAAATTAACTCTATCCCAGCCAAAACCAGGACTCTTGTAAAACTCCATTATTAGTGTACTTGCAGATCAGCAGCTGTACTGGCAAGTTCCAGGCATGTTACAAATCAGGACTAAGGACATTTTCCCAACTTGAATGGGAATAAGTATTTTAACAAGCGTGGTTTATTGGTAGTCTTTGTGACTCTTCCTCTGCAACCACAAAGCACTTGAGATTTCCTCCTAGTAATAAGTATTCATGACGCCTTAGCAACAATTTGGGTCTATTTCTCAACGTTAAGTTAATTAAGTTCACATTTTCAGGTCATGTACTTAGTCTTCATTGCATAGTTATCAGACTTTCTGTTCTCATATTTTGCTTTTCTTTTCCTCCTTCCTTTCTTGCAAGCTCGGTTGAAGCTTTACTTTTTCACATTTGTCCTTTTCCTGTTACGCTTTTTGACCTCTACAGCAGCTTTTTCCCCCACTCCTTTTGGACTCTGTACTTAAAGTCCTTGAAGACGGCTCTACCACTACCAGTTACATTCTGGAATTATTTATTTTACAAGTTCCCTTTATCTCTCTCCCTCCTTTGTTTATGATGATACATATTCCTGATAGTTTTAACATTTTGACCATGAATAAATTCCTAGCCTCTTCCATAGTCGAGTCCTTGAACTCCTCAGCCACTCGACTTCATTCCCCACTTCCCTCTGTTCTTTTAAAACCAGTTCAGACTTGCTTTTGCTTCTTATATTATATCCCAAGTCACTGAGAAAATGAAATTGGTTTGAAATTTTTCTGCCGAAGGCATAAAAGCCTTTAAGTCCTCCATTCCCAAATTCAAACAATGGAATAAGAAAAGCCCTGTTGCTTCAACACTGTATAGGCAGCAATTCACAAAATTATGACAGCATGTGAAGGTCAGTAACGCAGCCAGTCCTCCTCAGCTGGAATTCCTGACATACAGAAGCTATTGTCCATCTGAAACGAGTAGAGGAGAATTACTGAGGATTTCCTCCTCTTTCTGAGTAAACAGGGTCAAACACGACATCCAAGAAAACCCCCAAGTCAGCAAAACAAAAAGTAACTGTGTTCTTCCAGGCCAAATATGGCCATAAGGAAAGGAGGAAAAGGCCTTTTGACCATGTGAAGAGAGAGTTGTCAAAGACAGCTTTTATTTTTGTGTGATGCTATTTCAGCACAACTGTATCCCCTGCTTTTCCAGAGAGAAAAAAATTAAAATGCAACAATAATTGCCAAAGAACAGAAGTTGAACAAACAAAATACCAGTCAACTTCCTGAGAAATGAACTTCAGTAAATATTTTATTTGATCCTCTGATCTTTTAGAGTGAGAAAAAACGGGGGGGGGGAGGGGAGTCTCCTCAACTAAAGCTTTCTTGAGGATAGACTTTTCAGTCCAGTGGTCAAAATGCAGAGTATGTTAAATCAAAATACTTAATTTAACCTCAGAGACTTGGTTTCATCAGTACCTCATAAGTTTTTTCTTTCAGAATGTGTAGTTTTATATTTGAAACTTTATTATAAGACGAAGTCCCAAAAAATTGTTTTAAAAGTAACAAGTGTTTTCTAAAACAGAAGTTACATGAGCATCTTTGGTTCTCCCCATCTGAGGAGATAAGCAAGGAAAGAAAATTCTGTGCTCGTTACAACAACTCAGGACTGAAATGAGAAGCCGAGATGATCAGAAAACACACTTTCCATACACTAAAAAAATTCTGTGGCTGAAAAGCTGGTAGAATTGTGTGACACTGGAGTCACTACTGAAAAACCCACAGCTTTCAATCACTAGTATTTAGTTTAGATTTTTTGCTTTTAACATGCTGTTATAAAAACCCTGATCTTTGAGAGATGAATTTTTATTTTTCTTACAGAAAGTCAATTTAATTGGTGAGGCATGAAAAGATCAAATTGCAGTACAGCATTAGCAAAAATTTAAATAGCATCTTTCTAGCATAATGTCATTTCAGAAAGTAGTACTGCATTCCTCCCAGGAGGGCTGACATTTAAATATTTATAGGATCAAATGCTAATAACAGAAGATTTACTTGACCACCTCTCCCTGTCAATAGAAGATACAGCTCTATAATGTCTCTTCTAGTATTTTGACTGTGCTTCCTTTCAAGTGACACAATAATCAGGGATTTCTCCCATTTTGTCTTTTTTTTGCGTTTGAGGCCAGCAGACTCATCAGCTTCATCAGATCATGGGCAGGGGCCTTATCTATACCCTCAGTGTAGGTTCCAATCCAAAACTGGATGAGGTGCTATATGATAAAAGAAATTAATGAAGGAATAGTTTTCTAGTAGTTTATTATATCAGCTCTCCAACTACTCTTACTAGATTATGTTCTTGCTGAAATCGTGAGATGGATTCACAACATCTCAGCTAATCTTGCAACATCATGTCAGTTAAGCTGATTTTGCACTGATTTAACACAACTAGATCTGAACACACTGGGAGAATAGGGGTTGTTCAACCATCAAACATGAGCCCAAAGTCTCAGTAGATACACTAACTACAAAATAAATCCTTTAATTATAAAACACTGGAATACTAATTTAAACACTAAATGCAAGTTTTAGGAACCCATCTTCCAAACTTCCTTGGTACCCCTGAGAAAAAAATCTTATCCTAAAATTGAGACAAATTGAGACAAATTAGGACTGCAGTATTATACACATTCAACTGGCAAGACACGGAAGATATTGAGCTAGCAATTTGCTGCTGGAAAAGCTTTGGATTATCACTACAGGAAAGGAAAGTTCACCACATAGGGGAGTTGCTGTTGTTTAAAGTCATTATTTCCAATGAACTGGCATGATTTGATGTCTTAGAGCATGTTGGATAAACCGCACCTTCCAAAATGAAGTTTTGCCCACATGTACCAGTTGAAGTGATACAAAAAACCTTGTGTATCAATAAGTTAACCCTTTCTTTCTCTACAGCAGAGGCATAGAAAGTCAGCTTCCT
>NW_008823916.1:419415-466182 GCF_000699105.1 Pygoscelis adeliae
TTAATTTACATAATCTGAGGTTTTCTTCAAAACACTGATTTCACACCGTAATTTTTACTTTTCTCTACTTGTCTCTGTAGGAAGTAGGAATCCACTACTAAAGTCCTCTGATGTAACTATGTTAAGTATGGTAAAAAGGACACCAAGTATCTGCAAGAACCACAGATGACAACAGGACAGATGAGAGCAAGCAGGTAAAAACTACTTGAGTGTTTCCCCTCTCTGATCACATTGGATGCCTCGTTGCTTTCTTCACCGAGGTCTTCATCAGCATGAGGCTGCTAAGCCTTCCTCCAAAGCAACAACAAACAAAGCTAAAAGAGTTCTTAAACACCTTTTTACCATTCAAAGCAGCAAGTTAAGCCCCTAAATATCTTCAGGGCCCTGGACCTGCATTCAGAGAGAGGCACTCAGCAACACCTTATTCAACTGAGACTACTATTCCCTCTGGATTAACTGGAGTTTTTATGGGTTAGATCACAGCTATATATAGAAAAATTTGCTAATTTATTGTACTTGAGTAGCATAATCTTACAAGGCTTTAAGTATGTTTCTCATTAGAAGTGACATTTGAATTTCAGGGGGTGGTGGATGATGTTTTGTTTCCTGTTTTATTTTTATAGGCATTTCCAATTAGTTGTTCGTTAAATTGATTTTAGTGTTTGATATATTCTGTATTTAAGCAGGACAGTATATGTTGTACCTCAGATGTCATTTCATGTAACACCTTATGAAAGAAATTCACATATCCCCTATCCACTGTTAATTCTAAAGACAAATAGAAAATATTAATCAATGCCAGAGGCAAAAGAACTCAACAGAAATTAACCGGCTGCATTATGGAATAAGTGATTGCTCCATGATACCTTGCACACAGAAGATGAGCTTTTTCTCCTGGCAGTCCTTATAACTGGAATTTTATCATGACAGACAATGTCAGAGGGTTTCAAATGATTAAAGGCAAGAACAAATCACAACTTCTCCCTCCCCAAAAAAGATTAATGTAAAGCACCTTGGGATTCATCTACATGAAAAGCTTCATATAAAATAATTGTTGTAAAAATACTTGCCAGCATTTGTCAAACGCTGTCCTTTGAATAGTTGACATCTCTATTAAAACTTCTCTCAATTAGTATTCCATTCAGCTTTAGTAAATGGTAAGTGTGAAGCAGTCACAATAGAGTCTCAGCTGATGCAACTAAAAAAGAATCTAACGCAAATTCCAGCAGGCTTCAGATGTAGTTTTAAAACACTTTCCTTAGAGCCTAGCTTTTTATTTGCTGACAGATGCTTTTGTAGACCTGCTAACTTTTGAAGCCAGCAAACAGTAGTCACCCAGGCAGAGGTTGCATCAGCAGAATAAGCACAGCAACAATGAATAAGACTCTGTATTTTGAATGAAACTTGAGCACATTTTCCAATATCAACAGGTACCACACCATTGTTTCTTGGAGATTCATCTGCTTGTGTAAGCTGTCCCAGTTCTCTCTGGCAAAAAGGAAAAGCTGCTTTCAAATTTCACCTACATCAGCACCAATGAAGAATAACACCACAAAAACAAAATTCGTTCCAGTTTCTATCAAGATTACTGAGGTTGAAGCCCTTGAAATTTCAATTTTCCAGTCAGTGAAATGAAGACAGTAAATAATACTTGCCTACCATAAGAGGGAATTGGACTGACATATTAACATTTGCTCAGTGTTCAAGAAGTTCTAGCTCAAATAATTCACATATTCTAAATTTGCCTCAACTTCACCCTGTGCCTAATGCCAGTGATTTCAATCAACTTACACCAAAAGATGTTTGGTCAGCCTTTTTTTGCCTCAAGCACACTGTATTTTCCGCTGCTGTGGCCAAATGCAACACAGATGGCTTCCTTGGCATGCAGCTAGACAGGCACAGGTCTTCTTACCTGGCAGCAAATCCCCATGCCAGTGCACTGCTCGGTGGCCTGAATGCATCTTCATATATGAAAAACAAGAAACCACATGGAACCCAAGTTAATTTCATTTCCCTTCCCACTTGCCAGCCTCCAAGAGCAAAGAATTTTTGCTTCAGACTTTTTAATTAAAGCTTCCCTTCTACAGCCGCACTGTGTTAGCACTGAACCCATTATTTGGCTTGCAATAATGGCTCAACACCTGTAGAGCCAAAGAACTGTAGACATGAAACACAGGAATATGTCAAACTACAAAGGGTGAGAAAGATGGTTGCTGGTGAGACTTGGGTCAAAGCAGACAAAAAAAGGTAGGCTGTATTCTCCATTGTCAATGCATATAAGCACTATCAACAGAAGTGCAGAAAGGAATAGGAACCCAGAAATTTGTGTTCAGAAGTTTAAGAAAAAAAATCCCTGTGTGACTGGTTGTCACAAAACCATATTCAAAATGCAATTTTCTTTGTAAAAACTATAGTCTTGAATACCACCATTAGCTGTTGCTGAAATCCCCCGTCAATGCCTCAGTTTACCACTTCATAATTCTACATATGCTTTAGCTTTACCTGCACTTCTGTGCATTACCAAAACACTTCAGTCTTGGTATTGAGTTGCTAACTGCCTAGGCTCTGGCTGTGCCTGAACAAGATCCCAGTTCTGCAAAACTCCCGTTTGACTAGCTATGGTATGTTCAGGATTCATAATACAAAAAGTCTCTGACAGAATACACTAACAACCATAAGTATCTTTTAAAAGAAAGATAAGCAGAGAAAGAGTTAACGTTCTCGCTTCTCATGTACAGCTTCCTAACCTTTAGGAGGCAAACCAAGGGTAATGCTCAGGAAACATCTCTCAAAGAGACAGAACTACAGTTATAGGCTATTCCTACACTGTTTTGGACGTGTGCTTCATTAACTTATCTATAAAATTATTATGATTTAAGAGGTTTGCAGATGCTACAGTGACAGGGAACAGTCAATAGAAATACAGTATCTATCTTCCATAGGTTTCCAGATGAAACTAATAGCCGTATTTCATTTCTTTCCCCATCAAATGGGAAAATAAGCCTATTACAATGTTTTGTTGTAGTTTTATGAAGAAAGTGACATGTGTTGGGGATTAACATTAATGAAAGAACCAAACCCTCATAATTTTGGAACATAGTGTCCCGGAATGCAAGAGAAAATTTAGACCTAAATCAAGATTCATTTTCACAGCAAGTATTCCCCATTTTCTGCCAAAGATGACAAAAAGAAAACAGCAGACTTAATGAAAAATAAGCCGAAGCCCACAATCTCAGTACAAAATAGGAACATGGATGATACCTAAAAGTGAATTACAACCTTTTGGCTAAGTTGTTATGCAAAAGAGGCCACACATGAAGCAACCACATAAGAGCTGGGACTGCAGTGCTGCAGGAAGCGGATGCATTGAAAGGGCAAGACATGGAGGAGGGCTGGAACTTTTTGCTGAGGCAAAAATACTGAACACCAAGCTGCCTCTGCAGCTGGGCCTGGTGAACTCCAAAATGTAACTATACATGGTGCTATTTGTAGTACCAGGCCCTTAATAAATTGGGAAGCACATGAAAAAAGGTAATGCATAATTAGCATAATTAACAACAGAATTATGACAAACTAGCTGATTGTTAAGACATCCCTTGCTTAATGCAAAGCACTGCTTCCTCTACCCTCAGACATATCTGCATTTCAACCCAGGTGGTCATACTTTACACCCAAGGCCACTGAGCAGTAGAATTTTACCACAAAACACTGCAAGGATTTAACTTAAGAGCAAGCTGAAGTCCCTTCACCCCCGACCAAAACAGTTTTACATATCCTAGTCCTTTTTTCTTACAAAGTCCTTTATTTTTCCCATTCAAAGCAAGAGCTTCAAAGAAAGGGCTGGACTCGTGGATACAAAGAATATTCAGAGGTATAATGAGGGGTTTTGCCATAGGGCCAGTATGTTTTAAACAAGGAGTTTAAATTTCTCACAGGCCGATTCAGAAATCGGCCAGTGAATACTGAGTTAGGAACAACCTCAAATTGTTCCACAGCTGTCTACACACAGTTCCTTGAACAGCTAGTGTAGCCTAGTTTAATTCAATAGAAGACAAGCTCTGTGTGTCAGTCCATGCGTATATTAACCTACTATACTTTATAAACTGTCCCCGCAGGTTAACTTTTTTAAAAATAAGTTTTTATACCCTGAAGAATGTCCATCCTTCCACCTATCTCCCTTTCCCATAAATTGCACAAGACTCCAAAATAAATCATCAACCCACAATTCTTACACGTCCGCTTCCAGGGCAAAACTGCTGACCAGGACAATGCTTTGCCAGGAGAAGAAGTGAGAACCAGGTTTCGCCAGCCATGCAAGAGCTTCACATTGAGACTGTGACTGCAGCATCCGCAAGATGTCCGTCACGAGCCGCTGTCCCCCACCGCGGTGCTGAAACAGGGAGCGGGACGGGGCTGACAGACCCGAAGCCACGAGAGAGGAACCCCTTGACGGACAGTTAGGGAGCGGCGGCTTCCCCTGGTTCACCTGCAACACACTGTGACCTCCTGAGTTACCAGAGCCTGGTGTCCACTTTACTCGCCACGTTTTAAAAACAGCTGTAGTCCAAGTGTGTACTTTTCCGCAAAGGAAGCTGCTGAGATGAGACAATACCCTTTTTTTCTGTCATACCTAGAAAAGGATTCCTGTGAGTCATCAGAAGGAAAAAACTGCACATCAGAAGCCTCATCTGTATCCTAAACTATCTAGTGCACCTGAAACTCCCATTTTGCCACAGTCCTGCACATTTTTTGAGAGCGGAGAACCAGTCAACATCAGAATGTACTTTCAGTATGAAAATTATCTATGTCAGCTTTAACAGGTGACACTTGAGATGAAGCTTTAAGGGCCATATGAGCATCAGTAAAGGAATGAAACAATCTGTTTGTCTTGAGACATCTTTAGCATGAGAAAAGCAGAAACTACAATGAGCCAGTCCATCTTTTTGACTACGGTTCATACTATAACACTAGTAGTAGAAGTTACGGATATGCTACCCAATTTACCAAAGGTCTTAATGAATCTTATCACAAGCATCTAGAGGTTAACTGAAAACAAGCATTTTTATTAATTGGCCAAAAACCCTAAGTTGTTTTCATTCCAGGTTGGGACAAATATTTAAAGTTTTGCTCTACAGTTGGAACATCTGTTGGACTAAACAAGAGCAAAACTCAAAAATAAAGGATGGAAAAATCAGATCAAACAGATATACCATGCAGTTTTAAAAGTGTACTTACATTCACTGCAGTGAAAGCACCAAGAGGCTGACCAAGCACAAACACTTTGACACTGCAGCAACTGTAGTTTAAGAAAAAGATTCATTAAAACTGTTCATGGAAAATTCACATCTGCTAAGTAATAAAAATAGAAAGGCAAGAAACAGCTTGTTCTTAGTTCTTTTACTGTTTGCCAGCCAAACCCTCTGTAGTTCAAAATAACTTCTCTGAACTCTGTTTTTAAGCTGGGTTGTATATATTCTTATATCACAAGTATCAAGAGCCTGTTTTCAATATGATATAACTTAACCAGCTGAGTGTATATATACTAGCCTATGCACGCTGCTGATAGGTTTCTCTTGCTTGTGGGCTATTCTGCTGAGAAGAGCTTTAACCATGACATCATCACATAGTTCCATCAACTTAACCAAACAGGATCCCCTTTTCTTTTTCCTGTTCCTCATGATTCTTTGGCACCACTTCCAGGACCGTTAAATGCAATAAGTGTATCTTGAAAGACAGCAACTCCTTGAGAGACTTAAGCCACTGAAATTAGAATCTCTGAAGAAACAGAATAGATACTCTAATTATTTTTTCCTCTCCAAAGAGAGCAGAGCTTGATCTCCTGCTGTGGTAACCACATGCTAAGAACTGTGATAAAGACACCTGTTATCTGACAGACTACATTTGCACCTACTTTTATTAAATTCTTTCTCCAGCAATTTTGTCTTCTCATTACCATACTACCTGAACACCTGTCTCCACAGAATTAATCCTTGCAATGCCATGAAAAAAGGGCAATAACAAGATTTCCCAGCATCATACAGAGCTTGCCAGAATTGTTTCCAGGGAACAAAAATTCCTTATGAAATGCCATTGAAAGAGATGCTTCTCCCTCTCCAAGAATACATCATTTTATAAAGCAAAGGCTTCTCAGGTGCAAAACAGCATTTCTGGTCATATAAATATATATACAGATCAGGACGGATAAATGACAAGTGATTATGGCACATATCTGACATGCTAGCGACGTGGCACATTTGTAAATCTGTAGAGAATTTTTTTTTAATTTGAACCTTAGGACTAGAATCAGTGTCCCAGAGATGCAGAAGATAGTTCTTAAGAAAAGTAATCAAACTCACTAGACCCTAGACAATCCCACACACTTTGAATGGTTGAGAATTCTTGCAGTAAAGGATACAGAGCACTGTACATAGTGTTAGACAGTAATTTCTGTTCAGCCTTGGAGGTCAGAACTGCAAAAGCTGTGAAGAAACAAAGCCCCATGGAAGATGGTGTGGTACATGGAGTCAACAGGATGATTTTTATCTCAATATGCCACTGACTTAACTTGATATAAAATGTCAGTCATTTCATCTCTGTGCTTTAGTCTCCCACTTGTAAAAGAGAAATGAGACATTTCATTAAGAATATAGTCTAAAGACCTGCAGGTTTTGCTGTAGTCTTAGGTTACTGTCCCCAGCTGCACTTTATTTTCTCTCATTTGACCGCACGTACGAGTAAGACACTGTAACAGACTGAACATGAACAAGCTGCTTTCAATGTGGTTAACCAGGTTACTTTAGGTCATCTTCAGCAGCACATCTGACTGTGCCCCAAAACATTTGCCTGAGAAAAACTGTGAACTCATGTTCAAATTATCACTTTGCCCTCTCTTAAATGGTCACTAGAGGCACTTGCTACTACTAGCTGAGCCTGGTTTTCTGCATTGCAATGGATGGGATTTCCAAAATTATCCCTATGAGTCTTTTCCACAAAGAAATCCTATACTTTCAGAATTTTTTTCCTGTGTATCTTTACTTTCCTTCACAACACTAGTAGTAGCTACCTCCCTGTACACCACCTAAATAGTTTCTATACCCTATTTTTTTTATTAGGCTTTTCTATACCTCTCAGGTGTTACCCTGTCCCTAAACACAGATGTTTGTTTAATTTCTCTAGATGATCAACCTCTTCATCCTCCTGTTGGTTCATTTTTCCACAATACTTTAATTACTCAGCAGATAATCTGGCAAACAAACTCCTAGACTATATCCTGGGTGTGCTACCCCACAGCAAGAGAGAAGCTGGAAAGCCAACAATAATAATTGTTTTTCCACAGGAAAGAAATCAACTGAAAACCAAGCCAGTTATTTTCTGATAAGCATCAGTAGCTTCTCACCCAGAAGTGGGGAGTTCTACGGGATTTCACCTACACTACTGCAAATCACTCAATTTACTTTATTCTAAATTAGTTTTGACTGAGAAAATTAATCCTTTAAAGATAACATTTGTGGTCATAACCACATACTCTCTAGGACCTCACACATACAAAGTTCTTGTGGCTTCCTTTAAATAAGTGTCCACAGTGTAACTCCTAACTTGGGCAGTATTTATGCTGCTCAGGCAGCAAAAGCTGCATTTGCCAAAAGGACTATAAAATAGCCAAACTACACTGCCTGTTAAAAACTATGAGCAGCTTGATATTGCATGCTCCTTACAGGCCTTCAAACCTTAAGGACATCTCAAGAGGTGGCCATATAAATAACCCGGTGGTAGAAAAAGCTATAAATAGCTGTTCCTGGTTTGTTTGGTTTGTTGTTTTTTGTGGGTTTTTTTGGTTTGGTTTTTTTTTTATTCCTTGGTGGGGGGTGGTGGGGTTGCTTCTTTGTTGTTTTGCTTTGAGAAAAAACCCTGTGGTATCTAGGGCAAGACCCCACAACATTTAACTCCAGGCTAAAAACTTCTACTGTCATGACTCCCCCTTGGAAACTGCACTTCAATACTTATACAACAACAGCTTCTGACTAAACTCCACAGGACTTCAAAAAGCTGATTTCTCCCCATTGTAAAAAAAAACACACACACCCCCCAAAAAAAAAAAAAACCACAAAACCAACAAACAAACAAACCAACAACTGGCTTTTTATGGGCTCTCCCCACCTCATCTCCCTCTCCCAAACTTCTACTTTTATCTCTTTGCCTCAAGTTGCAATAAGACATTTCTGTATGACCAACATTTGGCGTTCATTTTTCTGCTAAACCTAATTGCTGCTTGGAAGCCAGATATGGGCCACAGCTCCCAGAAGCCCGTTAATGATGACTTTCATCCCAGCTTTTTGGAAGTGCATCTCACTAGAACACTACCTAATTAAAGATCCATTATGGTGACCAGGCTTGATGCCCTTGATACGTATGTTGATTTAAGCCACAAAAGAAGACAGGGCAGGAAAAAAGAAGTAGAGTCATGGCTAGTAAATAATTCCTAGCAAGTCCCATGCAGGGCTTCCAGCCACACTGTAAATTCTGTAAAGCAAGAAAACTCATTATCATTTGGCACAACAGCATGTTATCCTGATAAAGAAACTGAGCAATGCCTGACTAGCCTACAAAAGGCCAAAAAACCCAGAAGTCCACCAAAATATTTGCCCCAGACAGCAAATATTGTGTTACAAAATATTTAGCAGTTGGTAATTATGTCAATTGTGC
The DNA here is from genome assembly GCF_000699105.1 of Pygoscelis adeliae. Taxonomy (NCBI): domain Eukaryota; kingdom Metazoa; phylum Chordata; class Aves; order Sphenisciformes; family Spheniscidae; genus Pygoscelis; species Pygoscelis adeliae. The sequence continues at coordinate 428,119 of NW_008823916.1, forward strand.
TTTGAGGCTCTGGAGAACACATTTTCCAGTTTGTCAGGACAGTAAAACCACACAGTTTAAGGTTACAGAAGTCAAGTTCTGAAACTAATTATGTATATGTGATAACATATACATAAATGCAGTCAGGCAGTTGGTAGGGAGTGACAGACTCACTGACATTATTAGAACAGCACACATATACATAGGCCAAAGATCTTGGAAATTCATCAGCTTCACTGAAGTTGATTCAAACTTCTAGCCTCTGAACTACTTTTTACTTTTTGCAGAAGTTCCAGCATTTCTTTCATTTTGAGAATGGCAACTTCATGGAGGTAATTCTTTAGCTGTTTTTTAATCCACAGTCGTTGAGTGACCCTGATTATTTGTTCCACTTTCTTTTGCTCCAGTGAAATGGCTGTGGACATATTTTCATGGCTGTAAATAACAAAGCGCTTCATACTCAGATATAATCACTACATTCAGTTCTAAAACCAACTGCCTTTTTCTTAAAAAAAAAATATCAATGGGACATACACAGAATCAGGAAAATAAAATATTATCTATTTTAACTCCTACTATTTTGAGTTAAAAGAGACTAATTTTACCAACTGTAAAAAGAAATCCCATGCAGTTTTGTACTAGTTAACTGCTCACTGACAAAGAGAATCTAGAACACAGTAATCCTGGTCTTGCAAGACTGCAGACTAGAGTTCAGCAATGCTGAGCTCCTATGGTTTAGGTTTAAATCGCTAAAGCTTGCTATCTCTGCATTTTATACCCCCATGAATTTCTGTTACAGAAGACTGCATCTTCCTTTTCTACAGTAGAGTATCTACTTTCCACACACCTTCTGATGAAAAGCAGGATCCAAACCATTTCCATAAAGCAGGAAGGAAAACAGATACATCTGATTCTAAATATCTAAAATCCTTAGACATACACTTACTGGGTGGCATCTCTCTAGTGAGTCACCGGTTTGAGTAGGCTATATCTATGTGACAACACCAAACAGAGCCATCACTTGGCCTATCAAAATTTAATGCTATGACTACTGAGACAAAGTACACAGAGATTGAAGAAATTTGTCTATTTTCAAGGTGAAATTCTAGCCCAAAGTCACAAGCAAAGATTCTAAATACAGTTCAATAGAATTTCATCCTTTTAATCTCAACATCTTACAGATATAGGAAAGATTTCTTTATAGCAATTCAACATAATTCAATGTCATTTGCTCTGCAGAGGAGAGAATCCCTTGGAGCATTAGTAGATTAATAAAGCTAGTGTACACTGCTCCTCCATTCATGATTGCATAAAGTGTATAAAAGTTTCCACTGCAAAGTCTAGCTAACTTTTAAACCCAGAGAAATCAGGCATCAACCACTGGGTCCTACACACATCACCTTTTCAGTAATGTTCAGTAGAGAATACTACTTCTCTAAAGTGTTTTAGCATGGAAAAGGGAGCCAGTGAACTGGTGGAACAGAGTCCCATATGTTAAGCATATCCTCCAACAACACACAGAGACTCCAAATGACCTTGTAATTTGTGCAGTGAGAAATAAGAGGAATGGCAACCAATACAAGGAGGCTCTCTCCTAAGAGATGGGGCTTATCCAAAGCCTACTAAATCAGTGAGAGTCTTTCCATCAACTTCCAGAGGCTTTGGGCCAGATACCTTATGAGAAGTCCTACAGCTGGACCAAAATACAGAGACTATAGTGAGAAATATTAAAACCAACAAAACCACTGTTCAAAAACCAGAAGTATGGCTCCTCGCCAGATCTCATTGAAATATCTGTGCAGCTTCTTGTATCAAAAAGGCCCTCAAATCAATGCTGTGTGCCAAGAAATAAAACACAAAGAACTATACCGTATATTTCTCTGGAAACCCAGGCCAAGGTGAATTACCAGTGTCCAAGTACTGAAAGTTCAAGGAATATATAAATTGTCAGCAAAATGCACTGGCTCCCAAATCCATCTGCGCATTTCCTGTCAGACATTATCAATACAATCATTCAAACACACAGCCTAAGCACTATCAGAATACATATATACCATAAGCTACCCACCTGTGTTATTTTAATGCCAAATGCCTTTAATACTATGAGGTCCTAGCCTTCTGGTCAGCCCTTGCAAGTGTCTATATGTACCTATGGAGGACTCGTCAAGTTTGTTCTGCCATGGCAATCTTTGTTATAAAACAAAGATTTTTGTGTGTTTAAATACACTAGCTGGAATGGAAATTAGGGTCTTGCTTAGCTTTACAAATATGTGCATCTTGGCTTTAAAAAGCTATGCACATCAATACCCAAAATGAAAAAATTAAAAAAAAAAAATAAAGTGAGCCTCAGTGATTCCCTCCAAGGGAGTTGAAGTCAGGTGAAGTAAAAACTTGAAATCAGTTCACCAACTTAAACCCTTTGGACAGAATTTTAAGCTTCTGGATTTCCAGCAGCCAAAGCTATCAGATGTCCAGAACTTTCAGACAAACAGCCTCACTCTATACAACATTCACATCTGGCACATCCCACACACTGCTTTTGGTCCTGTGCAGGCACATATGAATCCTCCCAAGTCATCAGCATGTGCATGAACATGTAGCCCATTCCTTCAAGCTAAAGTTTGCCAGCATACAAATTTTCACAGAAGTGAAAAGTTTTTGTATGAAAAGATAAAAGTTAAGATTAGAGTCCTAATTCAGCAAGACTTCTAAACATGTGTCTAATTTAAGTATGCAAGTAATTCAACTGAAAGGCTGAAAGCTTGGAATGTGCAAAAGTGCTTTCCTTAATTACATACAAAAAGTAGACCAGTCCTGGCTGAATAGTAAAACCAAAAGATTTAACTGGTCAATAGTATCAGCAAGAAAAATTTTTATCTCAAATTGTCATAATCTGCTCTGTAGTTTTGTTTTAAATACAGCTTCTGGTTTACCTCTAACAGTGAGACAGTTTTAAACTCCTAAAAATATGAAGTCTATCTGAATCTTAAGAATTTGTTTACACAAATGACCCCCTGTGCTAAAATACTTTTTCAGCATTTGAGAGGTTCCTGAGTCTACTTACATTAAACATACAAATAGGAGGATATAACCTTCTAGGCAGAACAAATACAGAGGATTTTCTTTTTTTTTTTTTCCCCCTCTGGTTTTCCGTTTTAAAAACTTCAGTCTGCAGCCACACTGCGTTAGTTGATGAGTTGCATAAAAAGCAGAGTCACAAGAATAAATGTGTGATTTTAGGGGAGAAATTAGGTGGAATCAGTTTATTCAATACATACCAACTTTCAGAACAGATCATGTTACTGCTAGGAATAGTGGTAATATCTGATATGAAACCAACTATCTTAGAGGAAGGGTAGTCTTAAAGATGAAAGTGTAGACAGTGTCCATTAATGAACGAATACAAATCATGACTTTACAAATAGTAGTCGTCTGTGGTGTTACTATAATTAGTAATAGTATTCTTGATAAATAATGCAATTAGCTCTCAAAAGAATCATGGTAATTAATTTTACCTTAAGCATATAGTAGCAAAAGCACGTAGAAAGTTGTGCCTTCTACAGCTCCAAAGCCAAGGTGAAAGTCCACTGCAATAAACTACACCACCAGGTCTGGTTTTTTTAACTACATTAAAGTCGAGACATCATGGAATCCAGTTGGAGCCATTCCAGACTCTCTGCTCCATCACTCAGCCTCTAATCAGAACCAGTCGAGGGGAACCTGACTGCACAGCTCTGACTCAAGGCCTTGGCATGCACAGAATAAATATGAAGTAGCAAATTATTAATGTAAAAAACAACCCTTTGACAGAGGTGATACCTTAACAAATACAAGGAGATTTCAGAAGGATGTGTGTATGTAAATTCCCCCGTTGCTAAGGAAAGGAGACATTATATACACAGTATGGGAAAGCTCCAGGGCTCAGCACACCTATTTCTTTCCCCACCTTCCCCTCCCTCTTTCTTTCTACTAATTGTCTAACTATGTATGTCTGAGGCAAGAGTTTGTCACAGTTTTCCATGCAAGAAGCCAAGCCCAGCAGCAATACATATGAAATATCTGGGGTATTACAGCAAAACTTGCACAAAAGAACACAAAAATTCAAAAACTGAAACTAATATTTGGACATAGGCCTTGCCTACCATACATCAAAAGAGGAGATTTCTTTCAATTATATCTTCTTTCTTCTCCTCAGTCATATTTACTGCAGTATGCTCAAAGCTTAAGCTGCACAGTGAGCAGTCTGCAAACTCTCTGCAGAACTTCTGCGCCCACAGCAGTGCATGAAGTGCCCTTATTACTCATGTACTACTGACAGAAGGTGTTTTCAAAATTGGCTGTCCTGAACTGGCTCTCGGCTGGTAACAGAAAGCAAATAGATGCACTTTGAAATGAAGTCAGTTCCCTGATGGAAATGAAAAAGGAACAGCTTGGCACAGAATTCCTCCATTCTCTCTACCCCCAGCAGTGATTTTTGTAGTAAATTAATCACATCACAACAGAGTCAGATCCAAACTGAATTTTGAACTCCACTTGATTTTCCCAAAACCCTCCCCATTGCTGGAAAAATCATATTTCCCCAAACACCTACGTGCTGCTCCACTGTGTCCAGCAACTGCAGATCTCCATAGCAGCACATGTTCTTCCTTAGTGACCTGATGTTCCACTCTCCCCTTGGCAGGGCTCGCAAGGGACACTGCATGCCTGCTTACAGATGTGTATTAGCAGCGTGTTTACCTCCAGCTGACAAGTTGATCAGACAGACTGTAAATACACATCAAATTAGCATATGCTTGTATTTGTGAGTTGTACACTCTCAAGTATCTGGGATTGGCAGAAGGGGAAGTCACTTTGTGCTCCTTATTCCCAAAGGAGGGAACCCGGCTGAAAAATCATAAGACTGGAAAGAAAAGTAAATTCTCACCATCTCACCCAATTACATGAAGCCAAATTCCAAGACTTCAGAAAAGGAAACCAAGTTTCCAAAATTGTGGGACTTAAAACTCGATATTGAGAGCTGACAGTGCTGTGAGTATCTCTGGTATTTCTTTGTCGCTACGGAGTACTGCACTTAATCTAGATGCCTGACATGGAAACCCTTAAACCATTATGAATTCTGTTGCTATGGCATACATACACACGTAGGTATACACAATTCTATCCTGCAAAGTATTTATTTGTCTGGCAGGCTGGAAAATATAGGACAATGGGGGAATCTTTCTGGAAGAGTCACTACGGGAGCTGCTTAGAACCTTCCAGGGCGTTCTGGCTATTCTTCTGGCTTTTAATGTATTTCAGTAAGGACTGTAGGATTTGGTGTAATTTTAATGATTCTCTTTCTCTTGGCAGCCTTCCACCTGTGTGAGGTAAAGACTGAGGTTTGCAAGAGCGGTAGGGGAAGAAGGGTTAGTAAGTTTTTCTCAATAACTCCCTAACCCCCTCCATTTCTTCCCCTTTTGGCTCTCATCATTTCTTTCCCCATCATTCCTCAAAAAGCACTTTAATTAGTTCATCATTGCCAAACAGAACCACAAAATCCCTGTTGACTAGTCTTCCACAATAAAAAACAAACGCACACACATAAATACATATACACACTCTATAATAACCCCATCAAATCCAGAGCTTAGAGTGATTTAAGACATTCTAAATATAGTACAGGCTGTGGCTGAAAACCCCATGAGTTTTATTTTTTCCAGTCTAGGAAATAAAGCTTTCATCAGCCTGAAACTCCAGTTCTAATAAAACAAGGGAGTGTCTTTCACTTAATGTTACCACTAATGCTTCAGGTGATGCTGAGCAGTTAAGTGTTCAGCGCAGACACTTACAGATGAAAACTTTAAAGGAGATCCACAGCTTTGTTAGCAGGAGGGAATATGAAGGGCTTTTGAGCCTACTGAAGACAGTTTTGCATGAAGATGCTGGTCTATGAATTGTGACAGCAAGGACAAAGACATCCCATTCAGCCGCCCTTGAAAGGCAAGACACCTCCTCTGGCTAAGGGGTGACTAGAGAAAGCGTGAGCAAAACATTGTTGAACCTACTGGAGCTCAATCTGCCAGTGCTCTAAGAATATATAAGGGGGGGGGACTCTTAAACTAACAGCATATATTATTAAAAACCATATGGAACAGGAGCGCTGATGACCGGCTTAGGCCAGTTTTAGCCCGATGAATTGCCTTTAGTAGGTCACTGAAGTTTCTTGTACATTCTGCCTACTCTGTCTAGGCCAGAAGTATGTTGTAACCAGGACTGTCTCATTACACTGTTCTCAAAATGCTTCCAGAAGTAGAGACTATCACATGGGATTGATAAGACAGCTGAAAGAAAATCATAAAAGTATAAGTGATTGGGCTGTTCCTCTTCATTACCTCTTACCAACTTTTCTAAGCATGAGAAAGTGCATCCAACTGATTAATGGATCTATGCTTGGGGAAGAGCTTTTAAGGAACAGAAAAGACCATTAGGCTACTGAAGACCCAGAAGCTATTAATTTAAATCATGAGGATGGGCTGAATTTAAGGTGACTATCAAAGAAAAAGTAGGCTTTCAGCACAAGGACAGTGCACAGAAAGTTAATGGTGAGTGACATTTCAACCTTCTGAATGCACCCTATAACTTAAGTTTTCATGGTTTCTCTGACTTGCAGTATTGTAGCTGATCCTAAAGGGCCACATACAACTGATCTTCTATACTAAACTAAAACAGAGAACAAGTGCAGACCTAAAATCCTTCTCTAAAGCAATGCAAAGGAGATAACATCCCTATAGCATTAAGCTTTGATTAGCATCAGTTGCTGTCTAGCAAAGCAATAAGCAGAAACAGTAAAGGAGAAATGCACTGATACTTGTTTCCTCAAACAAGGGGTGGAAGTAAGCCCCAGTCAATAAGTGGTTTCTGCAGTAGCTTTGAGAAGGCTGACATTAAAAACCTAGTTTAAGCACCACCTCTTTCACAGTAGATCTCTCACCTGTGAAGCAATACAGACAAGCTATGCAGCTTACTTCCCTGCAGCTGGCTACAAGTTTTCATTTCTAGTGATGGCTTTTGATCAAGCCAAAATGAAAGCAGGAGGTATTCCCCTGCTGCTGAATGTTTTGTCTGCCTGTTCCTTAACCTCACTGATGTAAACTCTGTACTTTTTTCCCCCCTCTTCATTGCTTAATTTCTGTTTCAGCCTAATGGCTAGCTTAGATGCATGTGTGCTTTTACTTTGATTTATTGCCAAGCTGTGTCTGAAAATGTAGAGGGGTGATGGAAATGTTTAAAAACATTAAAAGCTATTAAAACTCATTGCTTTTGTTTGTTACATGGGTTGTTTCTTCCTCTGAAATGAAGCTAATGCTCTTTGAACACTGTTCTCCATCATTCTGCCTCCCCACCTCTCCTCCCACCATGCCACTGTAATATGCAAGTGTTATTCTTTGATGGGATGCTGCTTCAGATCAGACCATCCAAGTTCGCCTAAAGGGAAAAAAAACCCACACCCAAGAAAGCCTCATTTCCCCCACAAAATACAAGAGTTTTACAGTGCAAAAGGGTAGCTGCAAAAAGGTAAAGTAATTATTTTTACTCAATTGGCACTCTTATGCAGCAACTCCCCATACCTGAGGCTAGGCAAGAACAAACTACTTGTCAGCTCCAACTAATATACCCGCATCATCCCCAGTTAGGGGACACTTGCACTCAGAGTAGTCCTGAGACATCATAACCAACAGTGTGCACCTGTGTTGAAAAGGCCAGGGCTCATGGGGAGCTGCACATTTCCTAAAGCACTTCACCTTCTTTCCCCTTCTTTTAGGATACTTTAGTATCCAAGGTGGGGCTGCATAGGAATCTGCTTCATCGAATCATTTTCTGCCCTGTAGCTGGTTATATTTGATGCTACTATTTTTGCATTTGGTTACTGCTGGAGTCCTTGGTCACTGGAAGGCTGAGTGTTGCAACAGAATGGACTGTCCTCTTCAATCTTATACTAGTCAAAGCATGGGAACTGAAGTCATTGGGGCATTATCATACAGTGAGGTTAGTAGCACAGATGGGGGAAACAGCATGCCTTTTGGGATGAAATCCAATGTCACAATCCTGACCACATGCCATTCACATAAGATAAGTGTGCACCACTGGAGAACAGAGCCATACATTACATGAAGACTTCTTCCATTTCTGGGTGCAGAGTTTCTCATTTCTTCTCCTCAGCAAAAGCTAAAAACCCAAGCCAAACTCATAGCCACAAGGCAAAGCAATTACGAAAGACCAGTGACAAGTGGCCCCCCTTCTGCTGACTGGCTCTCCTAACTAGAGGATCATTTCTTCTTGTTTTGCATGAATCAGGATTGATGTTTCAAATCTCAGGCTTTTAGACATAAATTAAGAAACAGTGACAGAATTTTGCCAAATTTCTCATGTAAGTAATGATCAGAGAAGACCTGCTTAGGAAGGTCAAGTCCACAGAATTTTACAAAACAAATTACAGTTTTTTATTCCTTTGTAGGAACAGTAAAGAAAGCTAGAGGGCTATAGCATTACTCCGCTGACGTTAGCAGTAGTTTTGGATTTACAATCAGTGTAGGTGAAGATAGCAAAACGATAGAAAGAAAAGGTGAAGCTTTAGGCATAATGATAGGGTTGCTGTTATGGCAGATGTGTGCATACGACAAAGTGCAAACCTGAAGTTTTGCTAGAAGGGCAGGAGTGTCCTGTACAGAAGACAGTACTAGCCCCAGGACTAGTCTGATGCTGTTATGCACACTCAAAGTAAACAAAGACCTCATCACCTTCTTCTGAAGCCTTCTCTTTGTAGCACCATATTTATATTTAAATAATGCAAACAGAGCAGAAAACACTCCCAAAATACACACCCCACTCTGTACAAAATGCTACCACCGGAGAGAAGATGAAAGAGCAAGCCATTGCAAAGTTATTAGTCATGTAATGCAATGACACTGTTTAAACACAACGGAAGTGAAAATGCACCAAAAAGAAGCTACTGGACTTATTTTAAAGAGTCTGCTATCTCTAAACAAGTTCCCTCTTCCTTATTTTTCACCCCAAAAGGAAAAAACAAAACCCCAAATAAACCCAGGCTAGTTTCCAAGATGTGCACTCTGAGCAAACAACTGGCTGTGAACACGAGGGTACTGGTGAATTATCATAATGATTTGGTTCTTATTGCATTGAGTACTCAGTAGCAGGTAGGAACAGTTTGCATCTACTTTGCATCAGTGTATGCAGCATAGGCAGATATCTGCACTGAACAGAAATGGTGAATTCCATGAAAGACTAGTTTCTCAGAGGCCTGGCTCTCAAGAAATCCTTTACTGGGTGTCATTGTTGATGCCAAGTACTGGTTTGTTCCTAACAAGTGGAACTGAAGCTCCGTCCCCCAGAGCTCTTAGGACAAGCTGTCTGGGTCTGAAAAGATGGCAAAGCAGGAAAAGGGATCTCAGTGTTACATGGTCATGTTAAATGCCACCTGAGTCAGAGCAAGTAACATTAGGGAAATGGTGGCACAAAGCTTCTGGAACTAACCCACACAGGGCTTTCCAACAGATAGCATCAACAAACACATGTCTATCCTATTCCCCACTCTCATATACTCCTATCCACAATTCTAACCTGAAGTATTGAAACTGCTTTAAGGCAAATTTGGATCCAGCTATTCTATGCACACACACAAAATCTAGTCTTACATTTTCTAGATTTATTAAATTTGGAAATACTTCCCATAACTTTTAGACTGGTGTACTAGGCCTAACTTCAGCCTATCTTGCCTCACAGACAGTGCAGGGCATGCTGATCTAAATTTAAAAGGTGGAGTTGCAGCAAGAAAGGAAAGTGAGAGGAATGGAGAGAAAGGAGCTATGTGTAACAAAATAATACAAATTAATTACACCCAATGATCATGCAAGCATGATCAGCTCACAGCAACACGAGTATGGTCCAGTGATTATTACAACTTATAGGAGCCCAAAAAAAGGAATACAAAAAGGGAAGAAGGCATACCCAGGTGACTTGTTAGGGTGTGAGATTTACTGAGCAGCCTGATACAAGAAAAGTGCAAAGTAGGTCAACTTGTTGTCACTACAAGGCCACTTAGTCTCTTCTATGCCTTTGCAGTGCTGTTTCAGCACTTTCTTACAATATTTTTACTAGCTAGATCTCCCTTCTGCTTTAGCAGCACACGTTGTTAGTAATAAACACCTATTGTCTTTGTAGATCAACATTTCCCTGGTGCAAGCACATTGCTTAATTTGTATAACTTGAATATTCACCTCCTCAGCAAAACCAAGGCCAAAGCACCTCTTCTTTTATGCACAACTGCTTACTATGAAGCTGAATACAGTATTGAAAGGCAAATTCTTGCATAATGCCAGTGCTTCCATAAAAAGTTCACAATTTAAAGTACTATTGCTAGAACATAGTCATGAAAGTAAATTGTAAGACACTTGGAAAGAGAGACTCAATGCAACAATAACCACTATGTAAAACCAGTAACAAGTAAATGGAAAGTAACGAGTACATTAAGACAACTATTTAGCCATGTCCCTTTAAACTACTACATGATACAGCTTGAATGCAGACCAAGTTCTCTGTTCCCCTGTTGTTAGGGCGGTAGCTGTTTAGCAGCCGTAGGTATTTTTCCACAACAATTCAGAGTAGTAGGAAATATCCAAGCTCCTCGGAACAAATTCTTCACCTATTCCACTCAATTTTGCAAAAAGTTACAGTACAGATGCATTCTTGCCACACCTTGTCCCTCCCAGGCCCAGACATGCACCAAACACTAAGACTGGTGAACTGAATCCAAAAGAGGAATTCTTTCTCAGATCCTCCCTTTGAAATAAACCTGTTCTCCAATAGCATTGACTCTGCACTGGGGTCCTTCTAATTACTGAATGCCAGTACCTTTATGAAGAAAAGCTACCAGGTGATAAATGGCTTTTAAGCTACTACAAGGCAAAAGCTTATTAAGAACCGACAGCTAAATATTAAGCCAGAAAAAGAAAAGTTTAAAAGGCGGCACAATTTCTTAGCAGAGATGGTGAATAAACTTCAGAACACAATATCCAAACAAATGGCAGGATCACTCCATCAATAATCCAGGAGGTGAGGTCAGCATCTCTCCCTCAATATCTAGAGATTAGGTGCCTTCAGAAGAAATGTTTTAGCAAAAGAAGTTATGAGGTTCCATACAGCAGTAACAGGGAAGTGTATAGCCTGCAACATGTACCATCTCTGTCTGACCTCTTACACGAGCTCCCCGTAGCTTAAGCTGTGTGAAGTCTTTGTTCTGTCTTCCTTTCAAGCTCAGGCATTTGCCTCTGGAAAGAAAAGCCTTGACAACAACAGTGTAGAGTCACTCAGTGTAGAGTCATAGTTTTGCTAATTTGAACAAATATGAGTCTGGCCAAACTAAAGAACTAGATTTTTTTCCTTGATGCTCAGTGGCAATTATGGTTTTCCTGAGGATTTGGTCAGCTTTGGAAGGCCAGACTATGCATTAGTCCACCTTCTGAGGCTTTGCTATCTATTTAGGCTTCCTTAATCATCACTATATTCTTCATGGGCTGCTCCCAAAGCCACCTAGTTGTCTGACGCCATTTCTCTTGCCAGCCATGACTTAATGATAGCCTTCTCGCTGGCATTTCCATTTCAACAGCAATCAGCAATTCTCGTATTTGCCTTGCTGGCCAGGCTTCCAGCTGTACAGTTCTGTACGCACTCTGCACATCAGTTTGGTTGAGAAGTCCATACCCACCTATCATTTCCAGCGTACCCACAGCTGGCAAGCATGTTTCCAGAGAAATCAGAAAGACAGGAAAGAAGCTCACCACTCAGCTTCAAAGTTGAAGAGTAGCAATAAAGCTGAATTCCAGTAGTACAGTTTGTTCATTTATGTAGCATTCTTTTGTCCAGCCTCCTAAAACCCCATAATGGAAAAAAAAGAGAACATTTCCTTGGGCCAAATTTAGATGTTCTATAGATGTGGCTGCCTAAACATGACTTCAAATGTTAAAATTATCTTGAGTTGTTCTGAGTGAGCATCCTAGGGTAACAAAGAAACACTAGCTGTAGCCTGTGTGACTAGCACTCAGGAACACAACACAGCTCTGGTACACCAGAAAGTTGATGGAGTTTTAGTGTCACCAGTTCCAGAGCCCCACACAAGGTACCTGAACTAACAATCAGTGCATTACACTTCACTGCATGACAAGCGCCTGCACCAGGTCTTCTAAGTGCTGCTCACTCTGAGCTAACAAGAATAAAAAGGGACACCTGGCCTTACCTCTTGTAGCTTTGGTAATCCAGTATTTGTCACCATTTACAAGAGGCAGACCTTGTCAATACAAGTCAAGTTACCTCCATGTTCAATCTGCTCCATAACAGGAGCTGCCACACTTGAACCCTGTGTAGCCAGGCTGTCCCAGTTACAGTTGTTCTATGTGCATTTTTAAATTAGTTAGCAGTTAGTATTCACCTACTTGATTACTTTTTTCCTTCCTTTTGTCACTTATCACTTTCAGCCCATAGACAAGACTGTTGCTTCTTCATTCACTCAAGGTGGGCAACAGGACTTGCTTCTCTTCTCAAAACTACATGGCTTTTCCATTTCAGAATAGCACCCCCACACTTGTGCTGTACCTGCTCTGAAAACAAACAGAACTCCAGTTTTCTGCTTAAAGACAAGGGCTACCCTCTGTAGCCTAAACATATATTGCAGAATGAAGCACAGCTGCAGAGACAACTTCTTCAAGCTTGATTGAAACACATAATCTCAGATTCTTACATCAATCATGCCTGCACAAGATAAGAGCAGTTAGTGTGCTCTCTTCCGAGAAAGTTACCTTGGACAGAGCTTCACAGCCCAGCTGATTCCAGTACCTAGAACTACTACATACTTCTACCTTAGACCATGCTGTAGGCATACCTTTTATTATTGGTAGTTGCAAAGACCTTTGGCTCAGGGGAGACATTATCATAGAACAGAATCATAGAATGTCTGGAGTTGGAAAGAACCCATAGGGATCATCAAGTCCAACTCCCTGCTCCTTGCAGGACTACCTAAAACTAAAGCACATGACTGTCTGCATCATCCAGACACTCCTTGAACTCTGACAGGCTTAGTACTACTGGCACATGGAAGAAATCTTAGATGTGGGTTTAGTTTTTAAGAACAATCCTTTTTCTTACTGCAGTTGACAAGACAGGTTTTTTCTTCCAAAATTATAGTCAAGTGGTTTAGGCCCAGAGCACAGCAGAAATGTGCATGGAGGTAACAGTACCATAGAAGTTCTTATTGCAAGAACAAATATTCCCAGAATCTATCAGAAACTTTGGGCAAGTGTTTCAAGTATGGGTGACTGAACCTCAAGTCCTACTGCCAGTGAAACTGTCTGGAGCTGTGGCAATCTTCAGGGGAGATAGTATTCCATCTTCAGACTATAAACCTTTAGGCAGGATGGAAACAGCAGTTGACTCCAATTCAGAAAGAGGGTGTTCAGCCATCCAGAGACCTAAGATAGATTTGAAAATTTCCCCTGTTCAGCACAGAGGCAGCTGTTTGAGACATCAAATCATAAAGGCAAAGACAAAATTCAGTTCTCATCTGAAGCTCAAAGTGTCCTTTAGTTACTACAGAGCCTGCTGTTTCAAAGGCCTACTTAGAAAAAGTGTCTCTAAGCAACAGAGATCTGATTCATCCCCAATGAAATTGAAGTGTGACCTTCTGCACCCAGTTTACATTGGATTGGACCCTAACTTGCATAACCAAGTGGCCCAAACCCACACTTACAAAATCAGCAGGTACAGTCTCGAGCTACATGGGTATAGTCTGTAAGAGTTAAGAGTGCCAAGTACATTGCATCTACAGATCAATGGGAACTTTAAAACCTTTCTCTGTTTTAAGGAGCAGATTTTTTACTCCCAGGTGTATTAAGCTAAATTAGAGCTAATGCATAGATTTATAAGTGAGCAGGGCTGAAGAATAGCTCTATATATGGAAAGCTCCTGTAATGCAGATAAGTAATTTTTCCAAAATGAGAGGGTGAGTAGGCAGAGAGCAAGAATTTTGGCAGAGAAGAGACCTTTTGTGGAAGGGCAGTTTCTTCGTCTACAGCTCCAGAAGGAGCAACAATCACTAAGATTTATAACTGGCCATAAATATGCTTAGTACCACTACACTCCTAAAGCAGCCCGGAAGGAACCACACGATACACTAAGGATTTGAGACTTCTCAAAGCAAGCTTAGAAATCCATACAAAAGGGCCCTAACATGCAACAGTTCAGATACCTGAAAATTGCTTATACTAACCTGCTACCTCTGTGATAACATTAGGTTACCAACAGCTTTGTTTCAAAGCTTTTTGGAAGGGCTCTCTTCCCCCCATCACTTCTAGCTTTCCTCCTTGGATAACAGCCAAGGTTTCAAGGACAACACTGATGAAACAGTAAATCAAGTGAAAACAAATTGGAACTGAACAAAGGCACCCTCACATACTGCCTTCCCATTGGAGCCAAGGTTTCTTATTTCCTTAGTGACTTTCTACTTATGAAGCTCCCACTATGTTAACTAGAACAACATTTCTTTCAATAGTACCCAACTGCTTCTGCCAGCTTTGGCCATGTGAGCTCATCCAAGCCTTGCCTTCCAGCTCACCCACTGACCAGTTTAACCTCTAGCCCACATTGATGTTTATCATCCCAACTTTTCTATTTCTCCAGCATTAGGGTTATGCAGCTCCCAGGTTCTGCTCCCATTTCAGGATTTCTATGTTTCATGTCCAGCTGTCCACTGGCCAGCAAATCCCATAATCAGCAAAAACACACAGCCATTCCCTCTTCTCCTAAGAAATAATACTGGAAGGAACAAAGGGTGGATGACATTGCAAGGTGACAGAGCCCCACTGTACCTGCTCAGAGAATTATGCTATGGGTTCCCAGTCCTTTGGAAAGCCCAAACAGAGAGAAGCAGCCAGCACCCAGCCCACATGGTAGAAAGTGATACCTCAGGGTGATGTAGGAAATTCTCTCCTACAGTAATGCTGGCTGTTCAGCACAGATTCTGCCCTTCAGACAAGCATGCCTAGCTGCCAGTGGCATGAGAGTTCAGCAACATTTTGCAGGACCAGGCTTAAGGCTCAAAGTCTTGACAGTTTCCACCAAAAGAATGCGTCCTTCCAGAGGAAGTAGGAAGAATATGTCCCTTATTAGACCAGTCTAGTGTGCACTCAGAGGAACGACTGCAGTCTGACGTGTTACCAGCTTCACATTTCCAGGAACCTCTAGGAAAAGGGTAAAAGCAGACAGTAGAGCAGTGATTGAAGTTCAGTGCAGAGGTAAGCAATCCTTGGCACCAGTCTCAAGTTTAGTATCAGAATTTTTGCATGGGCTTGGGGGCACAGTTAGCTATAAGGCTTTTTAAAATAAACTTGATGTTGGAGTCCAGACACATTCACTACTTTTGATTTCATTTCTGGTAATTGCAGCAAGGAATTATCAGGGAGAGCATGGATAACCAACCTTTGCAATTAAGATGTGCAACTGTGAAGTACCCAACAGCAGCTGACCTTACCACAATGGTTTAAGGTGAAAGAGTGAGATGCCAATAAGAGTAAAACCAATTGGTTGTCTTCAGAGTAAATGGAGAGGACAACCTCTAGCTTTCTAACTTACAATAGTTATTGACACTGGATCAGCTTTTGTACATCCTGAAAAAGTGGCCTACAGGGCAGGAGTTCAGTATTCATTAAGGCCTTGCCCAGTGGATGCTAATTCACACTTCTAAACTACAAAAAATAAGAGACTATTGCAGTTACCGACAAGCCTTTGAAAAGAACCATTTAATTGCAGTATGCTTAGGGTACTGGTCAAGTCTTCCATGCTTATACTCTGAATGGTTAGCCAACCTTGTCCAGCCTCAAAAGACAGGTATTTGTGTGTCTCATCTGTCCTCACATGAGTGCAAAGACATCATTAGGAAAGAGCTGGGCTACAGGATACATCTATTGATTTGAATATGCAGCTGCCCTCAGGGGTCATTCTGTAAATATATCACAAGATACGCAATCCAGGCTTGTCTTAAAGCAGTTCTCAGAAAATTCACTTCTCCCAATGAATCCTTAAGAAATTTTCCAAGTAAACTGCTCAGCCCATAGCTCATCAGCTTTCAGGCACACTGTTCATCTGAAGTAAGTGTTCCTGGCTCTCCAATTCTTTCATGGCAGCCAACTGGCTACAGGGAAAAGGACTATGGCCTGGATCACAAGACTGGGGTTTCAGAGATGCTCAGCACTTACAGTCCTTCTTGTAGTTGGGAAAAATTGAAGGAGGGACAAAGACAAAAGGGAGAAGAGTAAGTCTAGGTCTGTAAACACTCATAATTAGCGATGGTTTTAAACTATGAAACAACTCAAAAGAGAAAGATACAACTTAAAAGCCTACTATTATTATCTGAGTTTTCAGTATCACTCAGTGGATTAGTACTCCAGCATATATATGCATGACAAAATATCAAAGGGTTTCTTCACATACGGGTACCTATTTAAGATGTCATTAAAAACAGCATGTCAGTCTACAACAATAGGAGCTCTGTGCTTTTCTCACTGAGAAGTGTTATTTGTGCTCTGCTAAGAGCCTTCTCAGGATTGCTTTTAGAAAATAAAATTAATATAACTTCAGTTTAGTCACTAATTCCATTGTCCTAGAAATAAGTAGTGCTACTAGTGAATTACTACTTCTATCTGGGGATTTGTTTAGAAAAATTTTCTGTTAAAACACAAGTTGTGTAGCACAGAAACATGCCACTTCCACTGAAGTACCACTTAAGTCCTCTAATAATATTGTGATAGGGTTTTGTGTGCCCAGATAACAGACAGATAAACCCACAAGTTGCAAGTAAAGAATTCAGAGCACTTCAGCTTACTGAAGTGCAGACTACAGCACTCCCCAAAATCTAGCATCAGACCTATGAGTCTGTCCCTATTAGTGTTGGTCTCAGTCACTTGCTGGTGCACTCCAGCTGTCTCACTTGCAGGGAGAACTTAGGTGCAGATAAGTCAGGTTAATTCCTAAATGAAGAGAGACTCTGCAAATGTACACAGTGGCCACACAACAGAATATAAAGCACTGAACCTGGGACTGCTAGTGCAACAGAACTCTATTCTGCAGGAAGAACAAGGAGTTGCCTAGGGCAGCCAAATGTTTAGGAGTGCTTTATCTGGATGAATGATTCTATGATTCTATGATTCTGTGTTGGTCTCAGTCACTTGCTGGTGCACTCCAGCTGTCCCACTTGCAGGGAGAACTTAGGTGCAGATAAGTCAGGTTAATTCCTAAATGAAGAGAGACTCTGCAAATGTACACAGTGGCCACACAACAGAATATAAAGCACTGAACCTGGGACTGCTAGTGCAACAGAACTCTATTCTGCAGGAAGAACAAGGAGTTGCCTAGGGCAGCCAAATGTTTAGGAGTGCATGATTGTGTGACTGACTAGAGAGACAGGAGGGACATCTTCCAGACTGCCAAAGGAAGAAACCTCAGGGCCAAGCAGGGGTGCGGGAGCAGGGAACAACCCACAGCCTATTTTCTGTCTTTAGCCTCCATCCCACTTTGAGAAGTTTTACTCATGAAATGGTAGATTCTATCATCTTACCTAAGCTGGTCTCAGCATGTTCCTGCAGAATGAAATAGCGGGCCATGAAGGAGAAGTTGGGACTAAGTACCATGACTTTCTCCAGCTGTGAAATCAGAACTCTCGATGAAAAACAAACAGTCTCTAGTCACCCGCCATCTCTTCAGATCATATTTTCCAGCTAACATGCAGTCATCTGATTGGAACTACATCTGGAAGCATATATAATCCTAAGAAAACATCAGAGCAGCTCATTCAGTGAAGTAGAAAAACCCAATCCAAGCTTCTGTTACAGGACACTTCTTGGGTCTGAGGGGGAAAAGGAGAACTGAGGTAGATTTAATGCTGAAATATTGTTTTGGTATAGTTTAACTGACATCCTCACTATGACATCCTGAAAGCTTCTTAATATTTCTATTGCCAATTCTCCACACCAAAACCCTCTCAGAGCTTCAGTTCATGCAGGACTAGACAATGCCCTGATCTGAAATAAGGGATATATGGATATACTTCCACACGAAAGGCAGCGCAAAGTGCTGCAAACAGTATTAATGTGACAGGACAGTTACAGCTAACAAATGCAGTCTTTAGTTATCAGTACAATCAAATCTAATGTGTACTTCACCAACAGCCTGCTACTTTGAGGGTTAAGTGCCACAACCTTATACAGGGTGAACCACAAAGCACCCGTCAAGCAGGTAGTTTGTATGGATACTTTCCCCTCACATTTTGAAATTCTTCAAGTCAAGGACTGTCTCCTGTTAGGCATATGACAGTGCTTACCTCAACAGGGCTCTGAGCCTGACCCTGGCTCCAAGGTGTCACTATCACCAGCATGTCAAGTAAGATTTGAACAGTGCAGTCCAGGAGGCTGAATGAGGAGCCAGTGAGTGCTGCACACATGCCCCATGATGGGCTGCAGTACTTGGTAAGGTATGATAGAGCATGATGTTAGTGTAGTCATTGCTTTAATGGATGACAACCTGGACACCATGACATTCTCTATCAAAGAGAAGAATACCTCTATTGGGGACAGCAAGTAGGATTTCCCTGTTAGTCACTAGCTGTGGACAATTATCTAGAGAAACCTTTTGGATTCTCTGCTAGGACCTGGGACTCAGCCACAATACCATCACCACAACGATGCCTTATATTTACTAGTCAGAAACCAAGGAAACTGGCACCTTGAACTGAAGTAGTCTGCACAAGAGCTTTCTTCCTTTGTCACATAGGATGCAGATTCCATCTGTAAGTATATTTACAAAATACAGCAGCACAATCCAAATGCATTCTCAGCTGACAGCTAGAATTGTCTTAAGAACAAGTTCATTAGGTTTTCAGGTTTGTCTCATTTGGTCATTTTTAAACACCATCTACCTTACCTGACACATGATACTACCAGTAAAAACTCTACAACCCCTGTGACATTTGCTTTAGTAACTGAACCCTGGCCATTCAAGGTGGCTAATTTTATTTGCAGCTTGGGGCTCCAGGTCAACTACTTTCTAGCTAGCACAGCTCTCTCAATATTTCAGGTGTCTCCATTGTGCACTATTGATACCTCAATTCTTCCAAAGCATAACAGGTATCCCAACAAGCCTTATGCAGTTGTACTGGTGCCCATAATATGGGCATGGGAAGAAGAATAAGACAGGATGAATTCCATGCAACTTAGAATATCCCATTCTGTTAGGAGTGTCATATCTTGAGGACTGTTCAACAGCCAAATTTCTTCCTAGTGACACAGGTTTGGTTGTATGGGTCCCCTTTTCTCTTTCAAGCAGATTAGGGGAGTTAAGATTTAATACATTGTGCTGGTCCCTCAGTTTTATATACTTCTATTAATAACTTCATTTACTTTTCATTTTGAATAAGTCTTCAACCTGAAATCCTAGCAGTGACATTAACAACCTTTTTAAAGTTACTTCCCTGGTGAGTGACAGAGTGTAAAGTCTGCAAGAAAGGGGACTTTCAATTTTGGTCACCCATGCCTTTGAGAAGTAAAGGATTAATTATAACATTTTCTTCTTCTAACTAGAGGGAAGGGAAGAATTATCCTAAATTTAGATGTTTTGCTCTGTAGGAACTTTATTAGATGGATACTTTTAAGTGACAATTCATAAGCCAATACAAGTTATAGACAAATAGTTCAAAGCCTCACAAATTGAGAGGCTACTCAGGTGTCCACAGTTTCTTGCAAAGTATCATCATGAAAGTTTACACTCTGCTGAAAGTGCAATGAACTGAAAAACTGGCTGCAGCTGTATGGCAGAGTAAAGCTACTTCCTGATACGAATTAGCATAGCTTGGTGGATCAGGACAAGGACACAGGACATCAATATGAATGAGGAGAGAAGCAGATGACTGGACAAGGCCTCCATCACGGTCACAAACAATGCTGTTCCTCCAATGAAAAAGAGTTGGTCAGAAAATGAAAGCCATGAAAGTCATTCTTTTCAGGACTGACATTTACTTACAAAATTCTATAAAAGTTAGTTGCAGGAAGTCTTACTTCCATTTTTACCTCTTAAATTTTTTTCTACTCCTATATATCCTCTCCCCTCCCACCTGCTGTTTGCTTTCCCTCCTACATCCCAAGTTTTCTTCTCTGCCAGTAAAATAAACAAGAAAAGACAGATTAGCTTGTGAGTTTGCCAAGCTTTCAACACTCAAGTTTCATGACAGTGTAAAATGAAAGAGAATCTTTTTCAATATAAAAATCCTTAGAGAAGTCCCTTCCCAAGTCCAGGATCAGCAGTCCTTATTGTGCCAAGCAAGGTAACAAGAAGCACACAGCAGGCACTTCCTTCAACTACCCGTATTATTGGCTCTGTGTCCAAAGAAGGGGATGCGACTTTTCCTTGCACATGCAAGAAGCCTGCTAGGGCAGAAAACTAAGCCAGCCTGCATAAGTGGAAAGAATCAGACCTTGGAGAAGACAACTAGCAGGGCTACGCTCAAGAAGGAAATAAAGAACGAGATATATGAACTCCTTTTCTGATGTGCTTCCTAAGCAGCAGCTACGTGCTGCTTCCATCCCTCAGGACAGACTGTACTGTGTTCTTCTCCAGCCACTCAGTATGTTATACCCAAGGTTGCACAAGTATCCTGGAGACTTCGAGTCCATTGCTGGAGGAAGGAAGGGGGGGTGCAAGATGACTTATGAATAGAGCTATTCACCATAGCCCACGGTGGGCATTCTTTTCAGCTTGAAACAGCAGTCAGTCTCTCCAACACTAACCACAGATGGAGGCTCTGCCAAAAGAGATGCTGAGAAAGGGGAAAAAGCCTCCTGGTTGATTTGTATTTAATCAAAGTAAGCTACTGCCAAGACTCACACCATACAGGGACTTAAGATACCTCTATGTTTTGAATAGTAGACTTTGCTGTTGATAAGTAGACCTGGATTATTTTTTTCCACGCAAAAAGAAAAGCAGCCCAGGCCAACCAGAACCATTTGTAGATTAATGCCAAGCTGTGGGAGCAGCTGTGGACAATTCTATTTTTTCTGCAAAACATCAATCTCTTCTACAATTTTTTGAGAGCTGAAGCCAAACAAGGCAGTACACTAAAGTCAGGATGCCTAAAATTTAAAGGGCAATAATCCCAGAAGTATTTCTTAAAAGCCTGAGATGTTTATCAAGAACAGTTTGATCCCAAAGGATTCTCATTTTAGTTCAGGAGTAAGCCATAAAAAAGTTAAGTGGTTTGTACAACTCAAACACTTCACACCAAGGCATCAAGAGCCAGGAAACCAGATTTGCCTAAGCACCTAGCTCCTTTACTTCTTTCATATCTGAGCAACACTCCTAAAATACATCTTCCTCCTCTTGAGTGGTCTCTATTCTCTCCAGAAATTCTGTATTTCTCACGTAAGTCAGATGCTTTTGAATGTTCAAGACTGAAAATTCAGCTGCTAGTGTCACGCTAACAACTGTGCTACTATGGACAAAAGCTCAGATAGACTTCATCAAGACCTTTGTGGATTGTAAGACATCTTCTGCCTTGTGTAGGCTACACTACCACAAGAATGAAATCTATAAATCATTCCACTAAAATAATGGATTAATTAGGCTATTTCAAGGGGATATACAAACAGTGCCAAAATGCCAAATACTGTTTCCTACATAGTTCATATGTAAAAGCCTACTGCAGAGCTGGGAGTTCCTGCTGCAGCCAGTGAGCATCTCAAATGTAGCTTGTGTAGAAAAATCTTGCCCTAGAGTACTACAATTACATTTTGCAAAGTTCAGACTTTTAAAAATTCAGACAAATTTTCATTTGAAGCATCTGTTTTAGCTCAGGTTAGCATAAGTGATTGGAGTGTAGTCTAAGCAGTTTACTCCTAATGCCTGTTTACTGTGTTGCATTACAGCAAGTCCTTATCTGAAGCAAGTCATACACATTGGCAATAAACAAGGATCCATGCCTAATAATTGAGATATGTCATGTCTGCACACCAGAATGGTCCACACAAGAGTGTCTCAAGTTTATTTTCAGAAAACCATCCAGAGCCTCTTTTTGATCATTCAGTACATACTTGATAGCATTCAGAATAATTTTGGAAAGTCTAGCCATTTGTGGGTCTATAACAAGGCTGAGTAATTTAGAGAAACCTAGTCCTTTGGTGCCAAGCCATTTTAGGGAGCCCAGCTTAACAGTGAGGTTCTTTCGAAGATTTTAAGGAGCTTGAGAGCAGATGTCAACATTGGAAACAACAAACTGATGCACCTTTAGCAACTCCATGATTTCTAGCTGTATTGTCCCCACTTCACTTCTGATCATTATTCAACAGGAAAAGACGGAACCAGAGCTCCAGACAAGCAGCTTCAATTTCAGCTATACTTCTGCATTAATAAGGAACTTAGGCTTGGAAAGCAGAAGCACATACTTACGAAGCAGAAATCCTGTGCTATAGCCCCTACTGAATGCAATCAGGAGCCAGGGACATAGCATTTGAAGGAAATGGCAAAGATCTACAGGACTAGAAGATGCACAGTTCCCATGCCTAGATGGGGGATTTATTAGAACACAGGCTTCTGGCAAGGAACTAGAGACCATATCAAACTTACCTCTTAAGAGAAAAAAGCCTTAAGGGAAAAAGCCTCAAGGAGGTTTAACAGGGAGGATACTGGGGTATAGGAAATTACTATACAAGCAGACACGTGCTCCTACTCTGGAGGTTTGTCTGATGGCAACCAGCATCCAGCACAGAAGCTAGAGGTTGTTCTGCAACTGGGATCTGAGGAGCAGCTCTCTGCACTGAGCTGATGCCTCTGTTTCTGTGCTCCAGGGCAGGCAGCTTTAATTAGCACAGCCCAGGTGTACACAGGCCTCGGATTAGATGGTTCATGACCCAGAACACAAACAGCTTTAACAAAGTACTAATTCCACTTCAAAAGACAAGCCCTTTAATGAATTTATACAAGCCTTGAGGCTAGAATTACCATCCAAATATTACTGGTCTTAAAAAGGAGGAAGTGAAGAAGGGAGGAGGTAGAAGTACGGATAAATTATAGCCAGGAGCGCTGGCACCAGACATATACATTACCTGGCCTGGTGGTTGGGACAGTGAAGCAACTGGGGAAGTAACACAGAACTGCTATAAAACCTTGTTGCAGCTTCATAAGAAGTGCAACATTGCAGTACTTCAGGCAGACCGTAGCCTTCAAAAACAAGAGTGAGGCTTTAGAATGGTTTAAGACAAACAATGATGCAGCTGAGAAGATGCCTTCACTGGGCCTTTAGCTCCCTGACTGAAAGGCATAGCAAATTTGCAGGTGAAGTTCAGAGAGGAAAAGCCCAAGGTAGCATACCTTACAAAGCTTATTAGCTTGGGCTCCATCCTACAACTCCTTGCCCTTTTTGCCATCAGGATCAGATGAGCAGAGACATCTAGCTGGGAGGCAGCCAAGTCAACAACAGTTTAGCATTGATGGGAAAAGAGTAGAAACACAAGGGAAAACCTAGATCTCCTCTATTCCCTACTCTGCCACTGACCTGATATATGATATAAAGACAAATACTTATCTTGTTCTATCTCAGTATTTGAACTCCTATAAATACCTAAATCTAGCTAATGGAAGGGACCTCCAGCACCATTTTAAATGATATCCCTCATATCCCTGATGGCTGTTTGCCAACAACATGTCTCTGTCTTCATCCTCAGCGAGCCAGTTTCCTGCCAGCCATGCCTGTGCTCCAAGCCAGCCAAACCAGCTCTGATCCCGAAGCCATGCAACTACAGTAGTGCAGTACTAAACCTGAGATAGCAAACTAGCAAACTCTGCCTCAGGCACAGGCAGAGAAATCAGAGTCCTAACATACCAGGCAGGCAGAATAGGCAAGATGCCTCGTGGAGATGATGAAAAGTAAGAACAATCTGTTATCTTGGGAACAGCAAGACCACTGCAGAAAGAGTGAAGGATTATATAGAAGCAGACATTGTCAAACGACTCCTGGGTCTACTGAGTATGTAATTTTAACGCCAGCCTTCTTGGATATTTGAGCATGCCTTTAGTCTCCTAGGTAGATGGCAGTTTTAGAGCCCATCTGTCCATAAAAACATTTCTTCCCAATACTGTTTAGGCCCATTTGCCTTGTAAGGTAAAGGAAAGCAGAAGAAAAGAGTTTGTTAAATGGAACAGATTAATTGCACTC
Organism: Pygoscelis adeliae; assembly: GCF_000699105.1. Lineage (NCBI taxonomy): Eukaryota > Metazoa > Chordata > Aves > Sphenisciformes > Spheniscidae > Pygoscelis > Pygoscelis adeliae. Next base: position 452,393 of record NW_008823916.1, read on the forward strand.
ACAAGTTTCTGAATTGTCTGTATGGAAACTCTAGCCTTCAGGAACGGCATGGGTAACATGTCACTGAGAAGAAAGTTGGTGGTGAAGCTGCTTTTACAGGGCTTTGGCACACAGGAGAAAAAAACCCCAATTCTGTCCATATATAGAAGGAACTTCATTACCTAGTCCTCTCCAAGAGAGTGCTGAAGCAGGCTGCTGGTAAATGCATCTCCTTTTCTTTCCTACTCCCACCTTACTTTACTCCTGCCTTGCTTTAAAGAAAAGCTTCTTGCCACCTTAAATTCCTAGTATATGATTGCCTGCCTTGCCTTCCTTTTCCTGTGAGAGCCCCAAGAACTACAGCATTGTGTCCACAACATGTTCAATGATCTCTCTGCCAAGGCTGTTAATTAGTCCATCCATTACCCTGCCTCAGCAAGTTGCATCTCGCATATCAGTTTCACATTCTTACTACTAGACTTGAACCAAATTTGGCCCAACAACACAGGGATTACCCACAGTTCCATTTGTGTTCATCCTTTACACAGCCACTATTAATGTAGGGCTTAAACTACTGTATTTAATGTGTTGCAACTACTAAATGCTCTTACCAGTTTCACCACCAGAAAACTGAGGCAGAAAATAAGCTGCATACCCACAATCCCATAGGAAACACACATAAAATGACGACTCAGCTTCAAGTCATTTAAATCCCATGCAACAGTCACACTTTCTCCAAGTTCACATTACCATACTGAATCCTTTAAGACTGCTCAGGTGCCTAAAATCAGTCATTTGCTCAGGGTAAGTTGTTGATAGGAGACCCCCAAAATATTTCATACTCCTCATTTTCTTAAACAGTGCTGAACAATGTAAAAACACCTGTCAATAAGGCACCAAGCAACTTTTCCTACTGACAGTCTCACCTTTCCCATATCAAGATCTTGAGCAATCCGCAGAGCCTGCTCCCAGCATGGGCACTCACATCCACCACATCAGTAAAACAGACATGGAGAAGGATTGCCCAGGGTGGACACTGCACAATTTCAGTCACTTGCATCCAATTACAAAAAATCTGCAGGGGCCAGAAACAAGCTATTTTCTTTCAAGACATTATCATGCTGTGCATCTGATCAACAAGTGAGCAACATGCCATGGCCTGAAATAAAGCTGGCTGACTAGAAAAATAAGTTTTCTAAAAAAAAGCCTATATAAAAGCACATGCCTTTGTCAGACTCTTAATGGTTGCAAGCCTACATCTCTCAGGACTGCTTTTTATGAAGACAAAAGCAAATATAATGCTGGCAAGAATCCCATACAGCTTGTATCTGTCCAAATCATCAGCTATGTTTTTGATTTAGCTGCAATTTAGACAGCCAACTTCAACATACTGAACAAGGCAGAGTTGTTTTAAAGATGCTCTGAAAGTGAAGGGAGAGAAAGACAAACCATTCAGAAGCAAGGGCAGTGTGGTCAGGCAAAGTTCCTAGGATCTCCATGGAAAAAGAAGTGTTTGGTGCCTTCAGCACTCATAGATCCTAAACAACTTGGGAAGGTGAGGAAGAGAAAAGAGCTCTTCCTGTAGAGCTGGGGGATTTTTTTATTTTGGAACAAAACCAGCATTTGTCTTTATATTTGTCCTTGAAACTGTGCAAGACCTCTTTGATCAACAGTGTCTTTGTTTTGCCTCCTTTAGCATTGTCAAATGCTCTCTTTTCTTCATAAAATTTTGCTTATTTCTGCAAGAGCATGCAAGGAACTCACATGCCCCTAACAGCACAGGAAGAGAGGTGGCATGAAAATCTAAAGTACTTGGAACAGGTAAGCAAGAGTCACCAACAGAAGAAAGAGGAGGTGGGCGCTACAGATGGATGCACTTGATTCACCAAAGCACAGATCTCACTTTCTGTGAAAAGGTTTAAAGTTCACATTACAACCATCAAAGATTAACTAAACATTTTGCTTTTAAAAGAAACCAGAAAAAGCTTGTTCTGAACATATTTTACTGCTAGATTATACCAGTATATATAAAGCATAGCAGAAAGACTTATACTGCATGCAGTTTATTGGTCTAATATTAGTATTGCTTGTGAAAGAATGGTACCATTGTAAAGTACAAGGGGAGGAATAGCATTTGCACTCTTACGGATGATCAATCAAATAGAATCTCAAAAGATGATAAAAGCTCTCAAATTTTTAGAAGAGACTAGAAATCTGAAGAACTGTATCCATGAGGAACAAAGATTAAAAAGCTGCCCTGATGTGCAGTAACAATCATAACAGACTTGGACAGGCTTCTTGACTTCACAGATGCTTACTACAAAATGCAAAGCAAAGCCCTTTACCGATACCATCGTGCAGGAGCGTTCACCTCAAAGGCACACAATAACCATAGCTCCACAGCACACGTCAGCTCCTGTGGCCTGAAAAGTCACTTCAGCATATGTCCCAATGCAAGAGGGCAGCTCAACTTGCCAGCAGTCATGCTCCAACAGAGCTGGACTACTCAAGAGCTTTGCATGGAGTTTGCTTAATGCACTATGAACAGGCACACAACAGTCATTAGTCACTGAAAAACAACCATCTTTTTTGTACTCAGAAGAGTCCTGGGACATTAGATTACCAGGGTATTACAAGGAACTGGACTTCAACATTTTGACTACTCTTTTCTACTGCTGTATAGTTTTCTCCGCTTCCACCTAAGCACTGCCAGCCACCCCTGACCAAGCTACTGAACTGTGAATTCCTAAACATAAGCGCATAAGCATAGGTCACCCCTACGGTGGCAAGAGATGCACAGATGATGAGCAATGATGCCTATTTACCTACCCAGGCTCTGCAGAGGAGTTTCCAACACTCATCACAAAATGACGAATATTAAAATCCTCATTCTGGTTTCTCTGAAGGAATTAAGGACTAACCATGTAATGGAACACAGACATTCCTAGATTTTATCTCACTGCTTTCTCTTCAGTGATCAGTTTTAGTTTACAGCATAGAAGAAATATAAAATGCACCAACAACTGAACTAAATTTAGGACCCGGAGAAGGGTTTCAGCCATTCAAAGAAAATCTTCCTTGTTAAAAGCTTTTTTAAAGAAAAGCTTCTTAAGCTGGTCTTAATATTTATTGCTTTTTAGTAACAGGAGCAGGAAAAGGAGCAGCAAGAGGCATGATTTCAACACAGAGAACACTCAGTGGAGCTGCAGTCTGGAAATGCTCTGTGCAACTCAAATGCTCTGTAAAGCCCAGTTTAAAAAAAAAAAAACAAAAACAATAAACAAACACAGACAAAACACTTGAGAGCACACTGAAAACAAAAGACTGCCTGATGAGACGGGCTCTTTTCCCTGTCAGAGTTTTGGGCCATTTGCTGAAATGAAGCAATAGTACATCTAACACTATCAACTATTTCAGACCTATAACTAAGGCAGGGTCCTACTTTGCATTCCCCCCCTGCTCCCAGCACCACTCTGAAGCAGTGAGCTCTGTTTCAGCTCAACAGGAAGAGCGCAAATGAAACCAAAGTGAAAGATTTGATATCTCTGCAGCTGTGTTAGTCACGTTGACCTGTAACAAGCTATTAATCCTCAGGCGTACATCACTCAAAATACACGTGCAAGCATCTGCCTGCTTCCTCCCTGCCCACCAGCCATAGACTCCACAGTGGAGCCGTACTGCACTGCTGCCCTTCTCCGAGCACACTCTGCTCACAAACCTGGCTGCAACGCCACCTTGTGTTTCGTGATTTCAAGGAAAAACAGTATTTACTGTTAGGGTAGACACTCATTTACCGTTTTTATCTAGATTTGCTTACTTACTCCTAAGTATCAATCTCCTTGTACAGCTGAGATAGCAACAGTGTCCAACAGAAGCAACAGCCTTAGGGAATTCTTATATCTAAGTTCTACCAGCCAGTGTAGCCCAAAATACTGGGAACAACAAGCATATAATTTGTTCCAAGATAACTCTACAAAAGGTAAAAGTCTGACCTTCACCCTATTCATTCCTATCCTTAGTTCCCTTATTCTTCAAACTCCACAAAACACTTCATTAAAGATATATAGGTATGTTAACCATCTCTATAGCATCTGCCACAAACAGGCCTCGCAGTTCATGCAAAACAGTCAAAATACTCTGCTCCCACTGGATCCAGAGAAAGTTTCTACTGATTTCAACTCAGCTAGGAAGTAACAGGACATCTGCAAGCCCCAGAAGACTGCTGCCAGAACAAAATTCCACCTATTCTTCCTTGTTCTTGTACATATTTCAATAGTACAGATTGCTTTAGTGAATGAACAGGATTGGAAGCCATCATTAAGTAACACAGACCCACACAAAATCATACATGAACCATTTGAGCAGGGTTGAAATCATCCTTCAGCCCAAAGGTCTTCCCTACGCATCCTGCTTTCAAACCGTAGCAACAGCCTACTTACGACCACCTCATCCAGCAAGAAAATTTGGAAAAAAGTTTTCATATTACCTGTTCATCTTAGCAGCACTGGAGGAGGAAGACTATTGCCCAAGCCTTATTTCTATAGAGAAAAAAAAGATATATATCTATAAAAAGCATAGAAGATCTCAGGTATTAAATATCAGAGCAAAAATTGCAGCATTGACTGCAGAGTTTACACAGTGAAATTAGTTTGTATATTTAAGGATACAATTTTAGAATTTCCAAAGAACTACAAGTAATAAGTGGACTGGCAAAGCAAAAACATTCTTGACAGATTAAAACTGCTTTAATCTGGAATAAAATTTGACCTCCAAATTAAGCATGCTGTATTTACATTTTGAAGGAACTTCCAAAAGGAAAAAAAAAAATCAAGGTTGTTATAACAAGAAATAATTTCAAAGCTGAAAGAATTAAATGTTTAGAAGATGCCGAAGAAAAAGCTGTCATATCCCCTCCTAAAGATTATGAAATATTCATTTAATAGTTAGATACCCCAAGAAGTTCTATTTGCCTCCAAACTTTAGTTGAAATAGAACTAGATGAAGTTTTTCAAGACCTAACTGGCAGGAACTTCAGAAAAAAAAAAAAGTTACTTTTTCTAAATTAAACTGGTTCTTGGAAACCCCGCCAAAAAAAAAAAAAACCTTGGAGCTGATTTTAAAACCCCTGCTTTCACTTTTACCCCATCCCTTCTTAAATTGTTTTACTCCTTATGCCTTCTGCTCTGATGTCTACCCTCCTCCAAAATAATTCTATTTTATTAGAAATGAATTACAATTGTTGTAATTAGGACATAGGGACATCTTCCTTGACATCCAAAACTTCAGGGGTTTAGATGAAACGCATGAAAAAAAAAAAGAGCACAGAACCTAGAAGCGTTACCTGAGATCAGGTTATCGCTATATCAGCTTGCAAGAAGACAATGCTTTCTCCAGAAAAGTTACCTGTTGTCTGGATCATCATCTTAAACTGCAAAGGTGCAACTAGATACAAAGTTTACCAAAGTAACAGGAGCCTTAAATACTTTTGTTAGTCTCTGTCAAAGTAACTTGCCAAAGGAGGAATGCATACATTGCCACACTGCTTCAGACCAAAGTTCATCTAGCTGGAGAGAAAACACCACCAAGTTGTAAGCTGTTCACTAGAATGCAACACCCTATGCAGATATTCAGGGATTTTTTTGCCAGTATCCCATTTGAAGACTCTGGATTTAAAAAGGAATTTAATTGAAGGGGCTGGGCAGGAGAAAGAAAAGCCTGCTATCAACTTTTTCATATACGCCAAGCTAGGTGCAAGCAGACCAGGAAGGTCAAAGGTGCCCAGGAACTGTCTGGAACCAGTGCAGCATATTACAAAATGCCCCAGGCACCTAATAAACTAGCATAAGAGATACCAGCAAAGCCCTGGGGCTTTGCTGTCAGTTTAGTCTTTCAGACTAACCCGGGTGTTGGCCTTTTGGATAGCTTCTTCACTGTCCTGGCACAATGTCTTACAGAGATTTCCAGATACAACTTGCTTTGTTTGAAAGATCCTTAGTTAGCCCAAACAAAGTAACTGGAAGCAATAACTTGTTTGGGGAAAGTGCTGAGTCAGCAAAAAAATGAATTTGGTGAGGGTTTCCTGAATTCAACACCTGAGTGCATTCAGAGGGGAAGCATTTTCAAGGGAAGTGGCTTGCAAGAGATGACTGATTAGACACTGCTGGAGCTGATGAAATATTTTCAAGTCAGCTGAAGAAGAGGCAGAAGGGTCACACAAAAGGGACCTCCAGGCAAGTAGAAGTGAGAGGTTAGCTAAAAACTCCATATCACCTTCACAAGTGAGACCATGAGCACCTAAGAAGAGTAAGAAAAAAGGCAAGCTCGTACGGTATTTCCATCCCCAGTACTCTCCCAAATTCAAATGATTTTCACCTCCAGGAATTTTCCAAGTTTGATGCTGTTTGTTATATTGTAAGCCAGCTGCACAGCCTGGTTTCTCCACCCCATACCTAATCTAGCTATTGAATCTCCCTGTCTTACACTGGTGCTGGGTTATTGTGACTTCTGTTCTGGAAACAGGCTGTTTAGAAATGGAATAAACTTAAGCATTTTAATTTCCACAGACTTATTTTTCACCTCACTCCCACAGCTTCTCAGAATCCAGTGAAGATGTATGTTTGCGTGCTAGTCTACCCCTCCTAGGAGGTTATTACCCTTAATACCAAAAGTTGCACACTTTGAAGACAGTCATCTTTTCTTGAGGTTTTCTATCTAAAACTGAACTAAGCAAGATTAAGCAGCTTGTTTTTTCCTTTAATTGATGTTTACGTTCTGTTGGTGCATACACATCAGTATTTCCTTAAATCACTCAGATCAGTATGAAGCATTACTAATTCTAACTGACATGAGTCATCACGCATTTCTTGTTTATACTAAGGCACATATACATCACTCATTTTCAGTTCTTTTGAAAAAGAAGGAATAAAAAAAGTCCATTGACTAAACAAACTGTCCAGTAGCATAAATACTTTGCCTCAAGTGCTTCAAAATGTTTGATTGTGAGATAAGAAGCAGCTGTTACTGCTTTCCACAGCCTTCACTGGGAACAAGAGATGTGGTTCTTCAGATATGGTGCTGTTCCTTTCACAGCCTAGAGATGTTCCCACTTGCTCAGAGGATGGCTCCCTGTTGCCTCCCTGCCCAGGCATCACCAACCACATCAGGCACAGAAAATGCACCTTTTAAGTGTGCCCATACAGAGGCATGCCAGGTTCTTTGACCTCTAAGGATCAGTTTTCTGAATGACTTCATTACAGGAATAAGTTACCCTTCCCTGAGCCAAATAAACCAGATTTAACTAAAGATAACAGTAACATGGAAGTTTGACAACACAATGGCACAAGATTTAAGGGCAGTAAGGAAAACTGGAAGATAATGCAGAGATTCTTTACACAGCAGCCACTATTCCAAAAAGGTGATACAGCCCCGGGAAGAGCAGGATAACTCCTCTAAGAACTAGCATACTTCCCATAGCTAGTGCAAATGCCATAAGCAGAAACAAATGATACTTCCCTCCCCTTCTCAAAATTAATTTATCACCAAGAAAATATACCAAAGACTTAAAAGAAGCCTTGCTCATTTTAGTGTATCTCTTCTCCCTGATCATACACTACTGATCAGAAACTACATATGCCTTTCTCAAAACCAGACAGATTTTAATAAGGTCTGTCAGAAAGGACTTCAGCTACCTACTCCCTGTAATAGCCATGCAATTTAGTCTACCTATGTGATAGCCAAGACCAAGCTGTATCTGTTAGTTTTGACTAGACTTTTTATGAGCATAGTTCATTCTGCTTGAAGACATACACACATGCTGAATTTTTATTAAGGATGCATCTAGAAAGTGTGAACTAGCCTGGGGCATTTGGGTCACACCAGCAGTGATGTACACTGGCAAATAACCAATAAACTAATTCTATAATACCCATCCTGCCTCTTCAGACTGCACAGCAGCAACCTAGACTATCTGCTCATCACTAGTTCAGGAGAATCGATCATTTTTTTCCTTGGCATTGAAGTTTTCCAGTAAACTCTGTTTATTTTCCCCCGCATACTTCAAAGGCAGATTACTCTAGAACTATACAGTTTTCAAGTCAGAAGGAAAAACAAGTATCTTTTTAGCTTCAGCTTGCATCAATTCACTCCCCTTTTCCTTGTTTTCAGCTTAAATACGTACTTCAAACACATACTGCCAAGCATTTCCTGGAGTATCAGTACTGGCAATTAAAACCGCACCCTGTCTTAAGCACCCAGGTATGGATCTCAGCAAAACACACACTTGTGTGTCTTTGCTGGTCAAAGATCCCCAAGCTGACAATCAAGGAATATGATGGAATTTGGGGATCTCAAAGTTTTTTCATAGTTGTTTCACCAAGTAACAAATACACATGAAAGTTACCAATTGGATAGCTGGGGAATTTTAATCCAGGCAAGAATTTTAATCCAACTAGATCAGCTACAGATTGCTACCTGGGTACTGGACTGCATCCTTGTTCCTCTAGTTGGTGTTTTCCTCCAACCCAGCTAGACCTGTTGAGTACATAACATGCATAGAAGATTCCTACCTGAGAGTTAGAGACCAAGCTCTTAATTCTTCATATGATTGGCTGAGAACTGGTGATATCAAGGCTTCCACACAAAGTACTTCATAAATATGAAGTAATGAGTAAGTCTTGATCCAGATGGGAGGTAGAAAGGCTGACTGCACATATATACCTCATATCAGAATCAAGCTCTTCAATGCTTAGAACTGCAGACAACTCAAATTGAGCTTTGTTTTGGACCCACACTTGTTTTTAGTGTAATAGTCTACATAATTTTAAGCTTTCCTAAGATCAGCTTCCATGGAAATATACTCCTTTGACACAACTAATCACTTAGAGTATCTGAGGGCCAGAACCCAAGCTGATTTACTGGCTTGGCTCCCTTTAACCCACCAGACGTTTGCATTGCATCACTTCCTAGTGAGCAGCTCCAGAGTGCAACAAGAGGGATGCAACTAAACTTTCTGCCCCAGATCTGGCAATGACCACCTGAGTTATGCCAGTTGTCCTCAGATTCAGATGCTGCTACTGAAGTATTTCTGTAGTGATAGGTGGTCTCACTCCTAAAAAAAAATTAGCTGTGAAGAGTCCAGGACTGATTTTTCAGAAGCCCGAGACACACAGGAACACTTTAATCAGTTCATAAATAATTATAATATAGTTACAGGTGTCCCACTCACATTTGACTTAGTCACTAGTGGCCGTGTCCTTTGGAAACTGAAAGACTTGGGTCACATGCTGAGAACGTTACCAGTTCTCAGCCAATTCCATTTACACCCTACCATCAACATCCTTGACTAAATTCAGGAGGGTAAGAAACAGATCTCCGGACATCCTTTCATGCTGTTATAGCTATTCCCTCAGCAAGAGGATGGGGATGAATTATTTGCTACAGCAAAGGAACTCCAATTTCTTACGCTGTGTGCTCTGGGGTCAGAGCACTGGGATATTTTAACAGTCCTCCTAAGAGTTCCTGAAAGCTGTAACAGCAGCTAATGGATCTGCCAGACACAGCTTCTTAAAAACATCATCAAGCTGGCTAATGGAAACTCCAGCCCTCCTCTCCCTGTTGTTTCATACATATAAGTATCATTTCACTCATGTTAAGCATAAAAACACTGTCCCTCCACTCACATTTGATTCAGTGCCAGATCTCCAGTGCTATTTCTAGGGCAATAAATTAAGCATTGATCAAGTTATGTTTACATTACCTCCTAAGGAAACACGGGTGTGAAAAACCAATAACAATATATGGAGTCTGGCATCCAAAACAGAGTTATGCCTCTCCTTGGTCTGGAACAATATATATAAAGCATTGCTTTGGGCATTATTCCACTAGCTGTAGGATAAGCTTGTTGTTATTATGGCTAACTACACCAATTTGTATGAAATACCTGACTTGAGCCTTCACCTAAAAACTCAAGCCAGTTCTCTTGTTACTGAAGTGCAGATACATTCCCTCCATCCATTCCAGGCTGGGACTAGAAACATTGAAACACCAAAAGCCCATTCCTCTATGGTGTTCACCTGAACCATACTGTTAGACAGCTGATGCAACAAAATGGAAAACCAGGCTGCCTGAAGAAAAGCTGCCCTTCCATTTCCCTCACAACAAATCTCTGGTCCAAAAGGTTTTTCAATCCTAGTTTTATAGATTCATATTTAAGTGCGCAAAAGAATCAAAACAAATGAAAAAGCCCCTGAATGTACCAATGAACTGATACTGGCACAGCCTGCTCCAGAAACTATAGCCTCCATCACACACCAAGAAGCTAATTTATTGGTGCTTCTCTCTCATTTAAGATTTTCCAATAAAGGAGACCTCAAGTTTCAAGCAGATGCACTACCAGCATAACTCGAGTTCCCAATATGGCTATGTCAATCACGAAAACTTGCAATCCAGACTCCAGATCCTCAGGTGTTCTCAGGGTCATATCCTTTCATTTAAATTTGTTGCTTCAGATTTTGACTTGAGATCCACAAAGGACAGCCTTTCACTGATTTTCCCCTTCCTCCTCAGTTTTGCTTACCATTTGGCTGAAACATTACAGCTGAACTAAGAACTGTCACTCACAACAGAAGCCTAGCAAACAGCCCTTAAAGTTGCAGCATTGATTCTAATAAGCTTGAAGCCTACCACTGATTCAACCCCAAATCTCAGTTTAAATATCATTTTTTTAATGCATGAATCTAATCCAAACTTGGGGATGTTTATCTGTAGAAAGCCTGTGAAGCTTTGAGGGCTCTACCTGCTGCTAAAAATAAGACAGCCTAGGGTAGATAACACCTTCACTGAAGGACAGTTTCTCCATCTCAAGGAGGGAAGAAAGCATCATCTAAATAGAGAAAAACAGAGGAAGAAGTGAGACCCTTGCCACACCCAGGAACTCTGATGTCTTTTTTGATTAACGTCCATCTGAAAATCCTGCCAGGTTAGATACATGGAAAAAACAAGTCTTTCAACATTCACTAATCCAGAATTTATAGTTTAAACCTTTTTTTCCACTAACAACCTTTGATTACTTGCCATGGGTGGAGTCCAGTGAGTATTTCCTGTTGAGCAGCACATGCCCTTGTTCTTTGCAATACTACTGTACCTGAAAGGTGAGCGGTAGAAGCAGCAGCTGTTAGCACATTTGCAGATCCGTACAACCATCATATGAGATGGAAACTACCTCATCCATGCCAGTAAAAACCGAAGACTTGACATGTGATAGGGTGCTTTACTCCTGCACTAGAATCTCCTTTCCAAAAAGCAAGACAGCACACATGAATGTTGTTGACTTAAAAACCAAGTCAAGGGGAGGCCCAGATGGCTGCGACATTCCACAAGTATTCTGTGTCCATGTAGGACTGCATCACACTTGTAAAGCATAAGGTGATATGAACACCAAACCAAAATAACTCTTTAAATTACTATGAAAAGCCAAGCATATTGAAGAGAAGTAGCATCAGCCTTTTCACAGGGAAATCTGAATTCACATCATCAATCTTGTGCTTGCCAAGAGCACAAGGCAAGGATGGAGAGCAGCCCTCTCCTTAACCAGATGGCATGTTCTGACACTCATTTTTCTAAAGGTCTATTTACCCACTACACAATCTCACCAGATATCCTCAGCTTTCACTGAAATCCAGGCAATCTTTCATAGTAGGGATGGAGAGCACACAGACCTTGGTTAATGCGCTATCAAGAGCTGACCTTACGGTGGGGTATTCTATAGTAATTACATGAAACAAAACATGCACCATTCACGTCAGCAAAAAATCCTATGAGGCTAGTAAGGTCATTTACATAGCTTTAACCTTGCATGACAACAAAACACTTGAGTTTTCTAAATATTCTCATAGATGCTATTGGCTTCTGAACTATAACTGATTCTAGCCTGAAAACAAACAGAAATTGAGCATCTTCAGGCAGAGTTTAGCAGGTCAAAAGATTTGCAAGCTAGAACAGTGCCTTATAGGCCAGACTGAATTACAAAAGCAAGATCTCTATCAGCTATTACTCAAGAGGCACAAAGTGACACAGGAATCCTCATGGGCCACATGAAGGATCGCTGCTTTTCCTTCAAAAATTCAAAACTTTTAAAGCCAAATCAGTTTTATTAAGCTGACCAAAGCCCTGACTAATCAATTTTTCCCCTCTGAAATTATGCGCAACAGCATAGGAAAGAAGAGACCATATACTGATACAGTGAGCTAGTAGAGCTAGTGGCCAGGCAGAAAGTTATTAAGAACAAGCTATTCAACCTCCTTGCACTTTGGTACATTCACGATTCCCACCTTCTTTTAACCTATTTCAATTATGAGGTCAGGACACCACCAGACATATGCCCTTTGTTGTGCATGGTCTTCAAATTCCAGCGTAACACAAGTGAGTCCTGTTCACCCATCACACCAGTTCTTGGAACAATCCCTTGTAAGCATACAGGCAGGAGCACCCTGACCAATTACCAATCCAATACCAGTCTGCATAGGTGGAAAGTGCTACAGGAAGCAGCCAATGCTAAGTCCACTAGAAACGTAGGGGGCAAGGCCATGAAAAAGAAAGTGAATAGTATGGAAGAGGGATTAACTGGCCTTGCTGTGCTCGAAGCTCTCAGTGACAGCTCAGACAGACCATGAACAGAACTATCAGAGTATCAATGATTGGGGTCACTGACACTAGGAAGAGACTTTCCTCTCATTGAGTCAAAGCATTTATATTGTATGGAAACATAAACACAGCAACAGTGCGTCTCAGGATGACATCTTTAGAGAAAGGGGAAGGGAGCCTTGATTTTATTTCTGTTTATATAGGTTGCATTTCTTTGTATTAGCCTGGGAAATAAAACTTTTTATCTTTTTTTTCTCCTAATTAGGATTCTCTCATACAGTCCATGAAATCCTTCCAACATGGAAAGGCTGCAAGAGGTAGCAGGCAGAAGCTGCAGTCTAATTTTCCACTGTATCATATAAGGCCAATTAAAAAAAGATTGAGGCTACCACCTCCTGCAGCCACTTGCCACTGAAGGCCACACCAGATATCCATTCTTGGAAATCCACCCTGGGTCACTTGCAAGCATAGCTGTTTCTCTCATTTGAGGAAAGCATCATGACAAGAAACAGAGAATCAAATCCCAGTAGGACTAAGTGAAATGAAAGCAGTCAACAACTCCAAACTTGCTCCCTTGAACTTGACATATACTGAAGTAAGATGTGCCTTGCTGTTATTGACTTTCCATTTATACCCTTCCACTAGTAATTGGCCAAAACACCCAATTCCAAAGCCAGCCAAAAATCTGTAAGATGATCAGACTTAAATCTAGCTTTGATAGCCAGTGCCCTATTGGCCAATAAAACAGTCTGAGTAGCTATCTTCCCACTTGCAAATACATTGAACATGCTGATTGCAGCACTGGCAAAAAACCCAAAGAACATCACAACAAAGCTCCCAAGCACAGATCACTGGAAAATATGGCCATTCAGTTGCACCAGACCTTCTGACTGGAAAAATTGAATTTATTCAGACCTGAGGATAAAATTGATTAAAACATTAATAATCTTTCTACTTACAAATGATAAGCTGTTGAAATCAAAGCATCTCTGCTCCACATCCATATTTACATACATGAAAGAGGCAGATCTAAGCTACCTGAAACTTAACTGTGATTAACGCAATTAGTTCACAGAATCATAGAATAGTTTGGGTTGGAGGGGACCTCTAAAGGTCATCTAGTCCAACACCCCTGCCGTGGGCAGGGACATCTTCAAGTAGATCAGGTTGCT
>NW_008823916.1:466474-466797 GCF_000699105.1 Pygoscelis adeliae
CCTTTCTTCATAGCAGAGGTGTTCCATCCCCCTGAGCATTTTCATGTCCCTCCTCTGGACCCGCTCCAACAGGTCTGTGTCTTTCTTATGCTGAGGGCTCCAGAGCTGGAGGCAGTGCTCCAGGTGGGGTCTCACCAGAGCAGAGTAGAGGGGCAGAATCACCTCCCTCGACCTGCTGGCCATGCTTCTTGTGATGCAGCCCAGGATACGATTGGCCTTCTGGGCTGCGAGCGCACATTGCTGGCTCATGGCCAGCTTTTCATCCACCAGCACCCCCAAGTCCTTCTCGGCAGGGCTGCTCTCAATCCCTTCATCCCCCAGCC
>NW_008823916.1:469394-469710 GCF_000699105.1 Pygoscelis adeliae
GAGGACCAGTGAATATGAGGCTGCTCCTATCTCTGTATAGAGGGCCTCATCCACTCTGTCTTCCTGGTCGGGTGGCCTGTAGCAGACCCCCAACGTAATGTCACCTGTCCCTGCCCTCCCTTTAATCCTGACCCACAAGCTCTCAGTTGGCTCCTCATCCATCCCCAGGCAGAGCTCCATGCACTCCAGCTGCTCATTGACATAGAGGGCGACAGCCCCTCCTCGTCTCCCCTGCCTGTCCTTCCTAAAGAGCCTGTATCCCTCCATCCCAACACTCCAGCCATAGGAGCCATCCCACCACGTCTCCGTGATGCCA
>NW_008823916.1:469809-493326 GCF_000699105.1 Pygoscelis adeliae
AGTTCCTTTGTGCTGCTCTTCAGGCGCTCTCCTGCTGACCTGTGATCCTTCTCCAGGCTCTGGGCATCTACTGCTGGCCCTGGCATCAAACTGGTAGGAGTGGGATGGACTGAGGTTCCCCTCCCCTGGCATCTCTAGTTTAAAGCCCTCTTCACCAGCTTGGCAAGCCTATGACCAAAGATGCTCTTCCCCTTCTCAGACAGATGGACCCCGTCAGCCCCCAGCAGACCATGTTTCTCAAAGCAAGTCCCATGGTCTAGTTACAAAACAGTCTCAGAATCAACAGGGTTAGGGGAACTTGTATTGATTCTGGGTCAACAGTTAGTATTTAAAAAACCTCCCTAACTGTGCTGAGGCATAACCCTACACAAAACCCTCACAAATCATGCAGCTGGAAAACATAAGCAACCTGCAAATAATTATCTCAACAACTGCACTTATCATTCATATTTCCACCAGGCCATCTTGGGTGAGGTGATGTGTTCTTTGAGACATGAGGGTGAGTTCCTGATGAATGCTGACAAACACTCCCTCAGCTAAATAGTTCTTCTTGAGTAAGTTGTGTGGCAGCTCAGTGAATCACAGGCAGACGGTAAGCTCACAGCTACACATAGTCATTTGTGCACATGGTTGTGGGAGGATACAGATGTGCCATGGGGAAAGGAGACAAAGCAGAGGAGGAAAAAAATTAAGAAAAGGTGTCAGGCTAGAGAGCTGAGACACAGAGTGATTAGACATTACTTTTTTTCTGGGTAAATGTTAAAAGATTCTCTGAATTTCTGAGTTGAGAAGTTTCTTCAGTTCCTCTGGGAAGGCAAATTACAAAAGTTCATCTCACATGAACAAGTGTATTTGCAAGACTTCTTGTAAGTCCAGTGACTGATCATCACCCTCTGCCTCCTGGCAGTTTGGCTTTTAGTTTTAGTGGGAAGCAGCTTGTTATTAGTATACCTATAAAGAACTGAGTGGATTTGTTGCCAACATCAGTCTTTCAGCTGCCATTAAATAGATAATTAAGCCTCAAAACAGAGATCTTCAGTTGGAGGACCAGTTTAGGCTTTTCCTTGCCTCATGCACATGTGCAAACCCTCTCACCTGGAATGATTCTAGCAACATACAGGTATCCCTAACTCTGTAGTGGCAGGAATCTCTCAACAGGGAGAGATGATAGCAAACCTATCTTCAGCATCTTTCACAGGCAGGGAAGCCAGCACGTGGCTGAACCCTCCTGCATTACAGCCAGCAGCATTGAGTGTCCTAGAGCATTCCTCTGAGGACAGCATGGGCAAGCACTGTACACAGGAGAATGAGAAACCACAGCCTGAAAAACAATTGTTTCCACCTGCTCGTGTTTGTATTTAAAAAAATATAAAATCAGTTGTATATGGGCTTTGTTGTGCCAAAATTGCCACAAAAGAAATAAAAGAAATTTAGATATTCAAAATAACAGGCCTCCACCACACTGCATTAGCAATACAGGTCCCAAAAGAACATATTGTGCTCCTCCTGGAAAGTTATAAAACACCACACACACCTCTTCGTAGTAAAAGTCAGGATTTTCCAAGGCACACAAGTGAGCTGTGCACACCCTTTCATATAAGATCCTATAACCAGTCTAGCTTCTTATCACATCTGTGGCACTACTCTACATCATATTCTGCTTAATAAGTTCATTTTAAATGAATGTATCAGAGTTGTGGTTTCTGCCACTGCTGCCAGGTTAAAATACCTTTGCTCCTGCTGTCACCACCCCACCCCCCAGATAACAAGAACAGTTTATATTCAAAAACAAGAAAACCGATTTAGTCACTGCAACAAAAATAGTTGACTAAAACGTGCTGAAGATTTTATCAGCTCTGATAGCTCAAATCTATCTATTAAAATATAAGTGAACACACCAAAACAGCCTGCATTTTCAAATTTAAACAGAGCAATCTAAAGTGCAATTGTAGTAAAAAAAAATCATGACTTGTAAATACTGGGCATTGCGCAAATATCACACATGGACAAAGTATCACAGTACTATCAACTACAAAGTCAGGAAGTCTAGAGTTAAAAAATACCAGGATTCAAGACAATTTTTGCAGGCTTTGTAAGAACCAGGCATTGCTTGTTACATTCATGAGTATGTGAATGAAGAACAGCTTCACAAACATTGGGGTTATCTCCTTTGAACTCTGACAAGGCAATTCAAGCTCAACAAGAGCTGGTTTAAAAAAAAAAAAAAACACAGCAGAAAAAAACCCACCCCACCAAAACAAAACAACAACAAAAACACAACAAAAAAACCCCAACCAAACACAGAGACAAGGCTTTTTCCTCTGTTAATGTCATTTTGCGAAAACAGTGGAGTAGTCTGCTGACGATAAGCTGGACAGGTAGCTATTCTCTAACATTTTGGAAGGAAGGCACTGATTTCTAGGAATATAAACAAAGAGCAAGAAACTGTAGGCCTCCTTATATACAGCTGGTTCTATTAGCCCCATTAATAATCTTTATTTCTCTGTTTTATTAAAAAACAGACATTCTAAAACATCCTCATCTTTCCAGGGAGGATGACAGCAATATCCTAACTTTATATACTAAGCCATGCTACATATAAGGAATATAGACAAGCCACTATA
Organism: Pygoscelis adeliae; assembly: GCF_000699105.1. Taxonomy (NCBI): domain Eukaryota; kingdom Metazoa; phylum Chordata; class Aves; order Sphenisciformes; family Spheniscidae; genus Pygoscelis; species Pygoscelis adeliae. The sequence continues at coordinate 472,434 of NW_008823916.1, forward strand.
CCCAAGCTCAGCGTGAATTAAGAAAAATATTAACTTGGTCCCATGTTAGTTATAAACACTATTTACCTACTTTAACAGAGCTATATTAGACAAAATTTTGCCTTTGTTGTATAGAATTTTAAGTAGACATGAGGTAAGATAATGCAGCCACAATGAATAAGAGCCAAATTTTTAGTTAACAAGGAAAATGATACTCTAATGTGATTGGTGCTCAGTTCTCTCAAGAAAAATGCATGGAGGTTGAAATTACAACAATACACACACCAAAGGGATCCTCAAGAATGTTCTAGCACAGGATCTAGAACAAGGAGATAGGACCAAGAATTCTTTCTATTTTATGGAGGAATTCTGTGATAAATATTAGATAGGCTCTGTTTGAGCAGGAATCCAACATACTTTCAACAACATTCCCTCACTCCATCTCCTCCCACATGATCTTGAGTCAGCACAGTTTCTATAACCAGCCAGTCAAAAGAGGTGATTATCCTGCTGTATTCAGGATTGGTGCAGCCTCACCTTGAATACTGTGTGCAGTTCTGGGCCCCACAATTTAAGAAGGCTGTTATGGTCCTTGAATGTGTCCGGAGGAGGGCAACAAAGCTGGTGAAAGGGCTAGAAGGCATGTCCTATGAGCAGCAGCTAAGGACTTCGGGCTTGTTATTTTGAACAATATTTACTTGCCCCTTTGAGGCTGAGGGGCAACCTCCTTGCTCTCTACAGCTTCCTGAGGAGGGAAAGTGGGGAGGGAGGTACTGATCTCTTCTGCCTGGTATCCAATGATAGGACGCATGGGAATGGTTCAAAGCTGCATCAGGGGAGGTTTAGACTGGACATTAGGAAGCATTTCTTTACTGAGAGGATAGTCAAACACTGGAACAGGCTTCCTAGAGAGGAACACAACCAGTGTGTTACCAAAGAAGTATTCTCCAATTTGTACTGTCTAAACCAAATTAGATCACTGACATCAATTTCCTCCTTTTCTTGTTTTTGTGTTTGTTCGGCTTTTTAAAAGCAGTCCCAGTCTTCAGTTGCTCTCTTGCTTAGGTGCAAGGTACAGCATGAAATATAAAAGGAATATCCAAAGCCACTTCTCTCTTTTTGAGACAGATTGTCAATTGCCTGTGCTCTATTAATATTCAATGCTCAAGGTAATAGAACAATTTCTGTTTTGGTTATGACTATTTACAGAACACTACACATCCAGGGATATTCATTTTACTCTTTGCAGTCTGAGTAACTGTAATAATGCAAGAGAACATTTAATTTCAGTGCATTTACAGCACAGATGCTGTAGTCTGTCACCTTGCATACACACTGTCATTTAACACTTACGCAGAATGCTACAAGGCAGAACATTTTGCATCTACTTTATAGTATTGTAAAAGTCGTATGAGGATCCTGCTCTCCCCTGAAATATTTCCATTACTATTTTCAGCGCTTAGCACCCACAGTAGTAATCCTCACAGCAGTGAACATTACTCTTTAAACTGAAAACAAACACCATTCAGAGCTAAAGACTCATCACAACATGAACGTGAAAGACTGGCAACTGCTGTGGCACTGAAGGTTTAGGTCTAATTAAAAGACCAGAAAGGAGATATTTATGCTTTGGAGAAAGCACATCCTCAGGCTGTTTCCACACTGAGACCACAGCAAAGCAGACAACCCCCCTACTTCTGTCAGATAAAAAGACTATAGAAAAATGAACCCAGGCAGACAGTACACAGCACTTGATTTTTCCTCTCTGAAGTTCAGTGTTGACTGCACATTATGACACATATACTACCACAGGACCCACCCAGTCCAGGGCTCAGGACACCAAGATTTTGAAATAAAAAACCATAGCTGCTTTACATTCAGCTGCCTCATAAAATAGTACCTAGGAAGGGATGGAAAGAAACACACGGCTCACAGATGCTTGCTCTGCAGGCTCTTGAAAGAGTTTTGCGTGCAACACTTAAAGGCCTATCCTACTGGCCTCCAGTGAAAGTTGATGTTCTAAAAGCAGTAGAGTAACTTCTGAAAGTCAACTGTTCAACTTTGGTGTTGGGTTACCTCAAGTTCAATTAAACTCCATGAGAATGAGCAAAGCCAAATTGTTAAATAATTGCAAAACAGCCTTGGGTGGGGAGGGAATGTTCTGCATCTCATCTTTGTGGCCTTCAGGGCTATGTTTTCTTTAACAGAGAGTTCAGTCCTTATGAAAGCAATCCTCATTTGCCAAAACCAGCCCATACTCTCATGTTTTCACATTCAAAATGGGATTGGTTACAAATGCTATGTTTCCTTTCCATTCCACACACAAGCAGAATAATTAGATTGGGAGCATCTGCTTCTATCTGAGGCTCAAAGCTCAGTTCTTCCTTCCCGATTACACTACGTGTGTCTCCATTACAAATAACTAAGCACTTTACAGAAGGCTATTAAAGAACCTTTGATTAGGGTTCCATCTGTATCCTATTTTATTGCATGTATAGCTTTAAGTGATGTCCAATAAAGAATGAATTTTATCCAATGGGGAACTCTAAAAAATATAGAATCCAAAGTTGTAAGCATTCACTCTGCTACTACTATAGCTGGGAACATTTCCAACAGCACAATGCTTCCTTGAAAAGTCATAATTTAAAAAGTGATCTTAGGTGATAATTTCTGAGAACAAGTACAAGAGTGATAACCTGAACATATTTGATGATGGACTACCAAGAGAAAGCAGACAGACTGCTATGCCTTCTGCCATCTCTTCAGAATGCCCAAAGAAGTGAAGTGCAATTAAATAGTGAGAAAGAAAGTTTTGACACAAAACCAGGGATTTGTTCATAACCAAAAAATGGTGCAGCTGAAAGCTAATAGACTATGCTGCTTTGAAAGCTTTTGCAAATTCATGCCTAAGGGAAGCGGTCATTTTACGTGCTGAATTAATCCATTGTGTTTAAGGTCAGCAGAAAGATAGCAATACAGGCTGTGGAAAGATGTTCTTCTAAAGAAGTTCTCTGTTAGTTTCTTCTTTTATTTATTAGTAATAGTGCTATGGCTTTAGAGGACAAGATACTCACTACTGAGTTACATTCAGATGCACTAATGCACAATGCACTGTACTTAATTTTACACATACCAACAGCAGTAGAACCACCTGCCCGATGAAATATGATTCAGCACAACCAGTTTAGGCAAAACTATTGACTAATTAAGAATAACTAGAACTTGGTGGTTTACACTCTGCACCTATACAGGTTGTGAGAAAGGCATAAATACCTTCATGCATCCAGCGCAGCACACAGAGACTTGGTACTGGATTCTGCCTCCAGATGCACCTTCACATAGTTTTGATCAAGAGAGACAAACAGGCAGGACTGAAAGTTCTAAGTTTATACCATGAGAAATACCTATTTTGCTCCTAGTGAAAGCTGGCATCCATTTGTAGCCGCCTCCTTTCTTTGTAGGAGGAGAGGATTTCTTTTGAAGGGAGGAATGACAAATTAATTCCTCATACTACACCTCGGTACAGTACAGCACACATACTTCCCTTTACCCTACAACACTACTGAGTTATGACTGACCCAAAAATTAAAGTTAGCACAGGATTCCCTCTCCCCAAGCCTAGAATGAAGATACATAACATTAACTTCCAGCTTTTAACCCCTTCCCTTCCCCCTGTTTGGTTATAAACAATACCCTGATATACCTGGGAAAGTACCAGAATGAGAATTTATCAGGATCATAATTCTAGAAAGTTTTAACACCTAATTGATGCTCCCAGCTCATTTTATCTGAGACAATCAAACATAGGAAGTAACAGGGCACAGAAAGCAAAATTAAGGAGGAGCAAAATTTCTTACTGTATATTTCCAAAGTGGGGAGGAAAGAGGATCACAGAGTCCTAACATAAACAAAATTCTGTATTGTGAGCAGAGACAAAGGAGATAAGGAGACTCACTTTGGGGAAGACAGAATGCAAAAACTTACACCAGTAATTATCACCTAGACATGACTGATTAATCCAATCTTATCTGGTAAGAGAAAACTACTTCTTCATATGTCATTTTTCAGTACATGTGACTTAAATGCTAGCAAGAAATTTAGACGTGGCATTGCCTCCCTTCAATAGTATTCTTAGATCACTAAAGGCAAGGAAGGGACAGAAATGCTCAGTTTATAGTACTAGCTGGAAAGACTTTTGAACAACTCTGACAGATCCGTAATAAATTACTATTATCTGGCTGCATATTTCCACCTACTGTCTCATGTAATGTGGAAGGAATGAAAAAGAAGAATACAGGCAGAAAGGAGCAACATATAAAAACAGCTTCCTCAAGTCTCCAGAGAGGAAAAATAAAATGCCTTAAGAGTTGTTTTGCATGAGCAGTAGCCACATTAAATGCACTATTACATCACCATGATGGACACTGTAAAGCTTATATAGCTTCAAAATATTGAAAGACTAAACATAACACCTTAGACAAGAAGTCCCTGAATACATCTACAAAGCACACATCTCCTTCACTTTGTCAGGGAGCAACAAAGGTCAGTTACTCTACAGAGCACAGTCAGGAGCAAAAGAAAACAGGGCCCAAAACAGAGCTGGAAGCAAGGCTACAGCATAGGTGCAGAGTCGTGCAAGAGACAGAGCCAAAGACAGGACTGGAGTCAGTTGATGGATATGCATACAAAGAGTCCCACCAGGAGATAACCAACCTACCTCCATATGTCCAAAGTCCATCGAAGAGGTAGGGCCAGAGGGAGAGCTGGAGACACACACACCTGTAATACAGCTCTGGAAGGTGTGAAGATCCAGGCCTGAGCCTAAATGGGTTTTCTGGGCCCTGGGCAGAATGTTGGTAGGGGTCCCAGGTGAGGCTGATCAGGACTATGAAGACCTAATGGTGGACTCAGGGCCATGACAAACTTATCACAGCTCAGTCAGTGTATTTGTTCCTCTAGATTTTGTTTCTGCACACCCTAAAGACATATACAGACAATATGGTTTAACTTGAACACAGGTGCTTTGAATACACATAAGTGAAGTGATTTAAGATACCTCTGATTGCAATCTCACTTTATTTTTGAACTTTAATCTTCAGATACGAGACTGCCCCTAGGTAGCCCCCTGCCAAATTACAGCAGTCCAGAGCTAACATCATTATGTTACTTGCCACTCCTGCTTCCTTTTAATCCTTTCTTTCCTCCTAGAAAGGCAAAAATGTCAGCTTCACGACAGCACAACTGCTTCTGCAGGAGGATGCAGTCAAGGCCTGTCTCAGTGCTCCATACTGAAGCAGAAAAGCCTCTTCTTTTCTTCCAGCCCATCCTCTCAGCCAGCAGTACTTTGTAGACTGAAGGCCATCCAACACCTCCAGGCTATTAAAAACTCAGCACAAAACATATGGACATGCTTCTATAAGGTATAGGCTAAAACAAGCCACAGTCAACTGCAGCTAGCCAAATTCATAATCATCGTTTTAGCCTACAGGGAGAGCATGCCATAATATAGTCTTTCTTGGACTTAGGCAGTCAGTCTTCTTACCACAAACCACCAGGCAGCTGTCCTACTCCCTTTTAAGCCAAGCCTTGTCCTCTGCTGGCAAACCAAAAGGGAAAAACCCTAACACTTGCCTCTGATATCATTGACTGAGGCCAATTATCCTTTTAATGAGCTTGTTGACCCTTTCCTCACTTATGTAGAGTTTGTTTAGTAGAAGAGGCAAAGTGGCTGGAGCACCTAGAAACAGTCAAGACTTAAGATCTTCACCTGTGAACTTGCCTATCCTCTATTAACTTAATGAAGGGTCTGATGATTGCAAGGCTTTTCAGGGAAAACAGTCTTAAGTTAGGTGTTGTATAGATATGTAACAAGGGATCTTTGTCAGTGCATTGCAAACAGTTTTAAAGAAAAACATAAATAGTAAGCTGGACTATAAGCAAATTAAAACTTATCACATAAATGCTGTGCAACAGTCTCATTAACAAAATCAGAGTGAAAGATCAAAGCACTATTTCTCAGCTCCTGCATGAGTGGGAAAGGGGAAGGCTTTTATAATTTTGAATACTGAAAACCTGCCTATCCCACAACTTATACATAAATAGAATCACAGACATGCAAACTTAATGCACTTATTTTGTTAGATTCCCAAACAATGTCAGTCTCTGGCACCTACTGGAGCACTGTGTTTCAGATACTAGAATATTGCAAAAGAAAAACAAAAGAGGGGAAAAAAAGTAGATGGTTTTAATGTACTGCAAATATTGTCAATCTGAAGCTTCCAAAAATCATAAGGCTGTTTTAAAAACAAAAGACTGCTTACTTTCTATCTTGGTAACTCTGCCTTTCAGATGCACTCAGACAACACATTTGATTTTTCTTCCAGATGCACACAGGTTGGGGAAGCGCAGATTCGTGGTAATGGCAGCTGAAGTTCTCATGCCACTTGTCAGGTCTGGGAACTGGGGCGCTATGAAAAACTCCAAATCCTGAGACATTCACACTCATATCGCAGCTGTTAGCAGGAAAACCCTGTCAGGGCCGGGAGAGCACTAACAACCCTGACAGGCCCCACCTGACCACAGCCATGGCAGGGCTGTATTTAAGCCCAGATGGGGTTACTGAACCTCTTATTGGCTGTGCGTGGGGCTGTTTCTGATGTTGTTGGGGTTGTGTTCGACTGCATGCTGCTTTGTTCCTCTAGATTCTATTCTGTAAGTTCATCTGGATGGACTTTGAACGTGCCTCATCGCTATGAGCTTCCTTGATGCTGTGGGCTCTCAGCTGCCTTCCCTGGACTGGCCCTGTTGCCTTGCTCGGGTATGGTGGGATAGGCCCTGTCTGATGAGGTCTCTGCCCTGTTATCCTTCTCAGCTCTTGTTCAGCAAGCTCAAACCACCTGGAGCCCTGAGCTGGGCACACTGGTGCCATGGCCCTACTGCTCCCCCAGAGGGACCAGCCTGGCCCGGGCTCTGGCTTCCCCACAGCACCCATCCCCTGCCTGGCCCCAGGTTCCTGAGAACCCCCTGGCCTCGCCATGGGCAGCTGGATCCCCTGCTCAGTACCCAGTGCCCCTGTCCTGGCTCTGTCCCCTGAGGTAGCCCCTGACACCCCACAGCCATTAAACTGCTCTAGAGCCTAGGCTCCTGTGGGGTTTGGTGCCCACCTTGTGGGGGGAGGTCCAGAGGGCATCAACAGGCCTTAACAGCCCTGACCAGCCACCCTGGGCCTCCCAGACCCTGTTCCAGCCCAGGGACCTCAGTCCTTGCCCCAGCAAGGTCATAGGGTGCTGGTCTCTAGCTCTGCCACAGGCTTGCTGGGCCCAGCTTGGCCCCTGAGGCCATTCAGGGCTGTCTCTGACCCTGGCTACCCTCACCAGGCCTGTTCCTGCTGCCGCCTGTGGCCTGGCAAGGCCCCTGGCCCTTGCTATGCCCTGACAGGAATGCTGAAAGCTGTGCCTCAGAAAAATCCCCACCCCAATATTCGCAGTCCTCCTCTCATATATTCACAGTGGAAGCGTGAATCTACTGCCTCAGGCTGAAATGGCTTAGCAGCCTCCATCCATCTTCTCTTCCCTCAACACATCTACTGTGCCGTGTGCAAGCACAAGGTCGTCTTCCCTTTCTGACAGGTAAAGGACATTTTGTGGGCTGCTTGCCATTGCCAGCTCTGGGTTGAAAGGCTGTGCCCTTTTCTGGGGCCTGCTGGCAGCAGGGAGGCCTCTGAGCAGGCAGGGAGCACCAATGCTTTCTCAGTGGGAAATAACAGGAATCTCCATGCTCCTAAATCCCTGTGTCCTAAACATGTGCTTTCCAGAAGAGAGCATGAATCATCAGAGGTACAAAAGATGGGGTGGAATGATTTTCTAGGTATAGCACAACTGAAGAAAGGAGAGAAGAAAAGTTATCTTAGTTTTTTTCAATTGCATCTCAAAGGGGGAGAAAGGTAAGAAAAATAAACAAGCTTTTGTGTTTTCTCACCAGCTCAAGAAAAATCACTTTGCATCAATCTATAACTGTTCTTGGACATGAATCTTTTTCTTTCTTCTAGTTATTTAATATTTATTGAATGCAAAAAAAAAATTTGATGACTTAAAGCATTGCTTTTGAGTCAATATATGTTCATTTTCAAACCAGAAGATATAGAAAATGTGATTTAGAAAACAAAGCAAAGCACATCAGGGTGAAAACATCGCATGGCAGCATTTTGATATTTTTCAAAGCTTTTTCCCTAACTACTCTGGCCAAAACTACCTGTTAAATTCAAGGTGCATTGGCAAAGAGGTTCAGCATTCCCTGCAAATCTTTTTCTTTTTTACTATTGGTTCCATCATTTAACCAACTTCAAAAAGCAAATCCTTATTCCAGCTCAACAACTGCAAATGGAAATTTTAAACCCTCTCAAAGCATTTTCCTCCTAAATCACTAACTAGAAGGGAAGACAGTAAAAAAAACTATTGAATTTATGACTAGCAAAAGATAGCAAGAAAAAAGTTTTCTTGTTATCTGAAAAAGCATTTATCTGAAAGACTATGAAAATGTCATTTGTACTGGAAGCCTCTCCACACTGAGACTGTGTCAACATAATTATTACAGCATTTTTTCCCTTGCTAGCTGGGGGACCCTTTATGCTGTTGCCAAGTGTCCTTGTCCTAGCCAGATATAAACCCTGCACTGTTTTTCTTGCAGAAGGGTTTCCTGTAACTCTTCCCTCTGTCCTTCATAGGTTTTAAGTATGGACTGTGTGGCAGAATGGGTGTGACAGGTTATTACTAAACCACTAAATAAGCAGTCAAACTTCTGGACATGTGGCGTGAACGGCATTCTAAAGTTCATCATTTAACTTGTTTTTTCTTCTACCGACTGAATTCATCTAAGTTCCCAGCTCTCATGACTTATTGCACATTGAATATTTGAATCTTGCCTTACAGGTCCAACTGTTGGAGTATGGTATTTGAACATGAACATCTTTTTTCTTCCCTGATTTTAGGCATTATAACTGTAGAGAAAATCTTGAACATGTGAATCCTAAAATTCCAGAAGCTAAAAGGAAAAAAAAATCTAGTGACTTAAGTCAGTCTTGTGATTAATTTTTTTTTGATGCTTGGGCAAAGCAACACTGACTCACTGTAGCCATGCCTAATATCTCCAAACACCCCTGACAAGGCTATTGCCTGGCCAAGATTTGTGCTTAAAAGTTCCAGCTGTTTATGAGGTATTTGTGTGGGGGAAGTATGTGGCAATAATTGTGTTTCTTCTAACTGAAAAATGGTTGAAGGGATTTTCCTACAAATTCCTCAAAATAAGTGAGCAAAACCAACTGTGGGCAGGAACTAAACACCAATTCACAACAAAAATAATGTTTAGGACTGAAGTCTTTCTGCTTGTTCAATTGTGGATGTAGGTCCTCTGTGTATTCTAGGGGTAGCCTAAGGAAATGGGTGTTATTAGGTTTTCATCACAAAGCTGCCTCTCTGGACCATCTATTAAATTCACTGTTCTGTAACGGTAGACTAGCAATACTTTGCAGAATTTTCATTTGTGCTCTACTCAGAACGCTAAGACCATGGGTAAACATCTAAGAAAAGAAAATGTGTTACAGATTTTTTTTTTGCAGATTTGGGGCACCCCACTGTTATGCTATTTGCATACTACTTTCAGCCAGGTTTTGGCAAGGCTTTTACACAAACTGAACTGCCTGACTCCTGTGACTTAAAGACTGACCCCAGATCATCTCTGGCATTGGATTCTACAGAATACCCTTTTAAATCAGTGGTTGGACTTTAGAAGATGAAGCCTACAAATACTTCCTAGGTCCTGTCTCATCTGACTCCACCTCATCTGTCCCTATTCTTAAAACCTATCTGTCTGTCTGCATGGTTGTCTTGGTACTTACTGGGGAAGAATAGGAGGAGAAGCTGTAAAATGAGTTGTCCCATTGTATTTCAGGAGGTCCAAATGCCTTTTCCTTCTCCTTCAGCTCAGGATAAGGCTTTAGCTCATTCATTCCCCTTATAAAGTCACATATAGCATACTGGAAGGTAGAGAAACTAAGATAAGCACAATCATTGTAATCAATAAAACATCGTTGCATCTCCACAATTTTTTTTAATTCCCAAAAATACCTTCATGGATATTTTTGTAAAATTTGGTGAGATATCTTTGGAATTTGTTCCAGGTTTGCTCATTCATGCCTTTGCATGTTCATTTGGCTTACGCTAGTTGTGTATCTTGCACAAGATGTGCATCTCACCTCAGCCCAAAATATGTTCTCTAGAAATGCTTAAGCCCTGAATTGCAGATATTTGGCACATGAGGTAGGATTAACCTCAGTTTGTCTAGAAGTTAGGTATTTAGTCTAAGTGGAATGTCTGGCTTATATTACAGTCAGTGAAGAAACAAGCTCTTTAAAAGACTGATCTATTACATCGAACTTGCACAACTACTTTGGGTAGGCAGTGAGGATCTCCTTATTGGGTAGAGAGGGCATTCAGATAATCATGGAGTGAATCAAAAAGCAGATTTCTACCATAGTTTATCCAGTACTAAGAAATAATTGGAGGTGGGGTGGTGGCACAGTGGTTTAATTTGCCCTTTCCTAATGTACAGATAAAGATAAATCCCTCTTTAAGGATCACTGTTTGATACCACAGGGATCCACGATTCACCCAGTGAAGACTGTTGGATGTGCATCTTTAGTGTACATCTGGGTTTAAGAATCCCAGTGTGCAAATAAAGCAGCTTGGCTTGAGAGACTACTAGGCAGAAAGCCCACAGCGTGTTTATAGCAACAGTTTTTTGGCTTGTATGTATCTGAAGGGTCCCACTTTTGGTTTAATTACATTCTGTATAAATCATAAGTAAAGTTATATTTAAAACTGGAGAGTTCTCCTAATGTAGAACATTTTCAAGGGTACTGCAGTTTGCAAGAGAGCATCAACCAGCCAGGGCAGACTGAGGAAAAACAAACCTGAGCAATAACCTAGAACTATGTGCAGACAAAATTCATGCCAGGCCCTGTTGGCCTCACAAAAGGTCCAGAACCAAATACTTGGGAGTTCCCCAAGGAAATATAAATGCTAATTAAGTCTGTAATTTCTCGAGGTGCATTTCTTGCCTGTGAGATGTGCTGTCCTAGGAGCTCTAGCAGCTTTTTCACAGCTGAAGTGATTTCAGGGCTGGTGTGAGCTACAGACACTTACCTAAGGCTCTTATCTCTGTGTATGATTTCTCTGTCAGAAATGTGCATGCATGCACAGATGGCCTGCATATGTGCTATAAATTTTATATTTCAGGGACACGTTCAAATGACTATGCATGTGTTAAAGATCTGATATACAGCAGACTGCTGAGGGAAATAGAGAATCCTCAAATTCTTCTGTTTTGAAAGATGAAAGGCAAAATACAGGAGTAGTATGGGAGAAAGTCCACCAGGGTGCCTTCACAAGGCTTGCTCTCCTAGACCTTCCACCTCAGCATTCACATCACAGGCTCCATTTGACTCCATGACTTAAAACACAGAGATGAATCCAAGTGGCTCTTTCTTCCCCAAAAGGGACATCTGAAGGGCATCTTTTCTCCTGCCTCTTCCAAAATCCCTTTCCAAACTACTCCAAGCTGTGAGGGTGACTTGGGTAAATCCTTATCCGTAGGGCTTTCCCTGGCCTCCTGTTCCCAGCTACATAGCACTTTATTATCCATACATGAAAAGCATAACTTTAGTTTAACCAAAACACATAAGCTGGATCCAGATTCAAACACCAGGCTCCCCTTGCCATGAGCGCCCCTGGGAGTGGGCAGACTCCCTATGCAGGGGCTGCATGGGGAGCTGCTGCAGGAGGATGGCTGGGCAGGATGATGGGCAGCCTTTTTGTACAAACCTAGCAGTGGAGAACACTGGAGCCCCTTATTCAATGCTTTGTCCATGTAGAGAGGTGCTTTGCCTTGCTGTGCCACGGAGTGGGTGGGGAATTCATGCAGGGGTTCCCCTGGGCCTGCTGGCGTGCAGGCTGTGCCTTGCTTGGGTGCTGCCTCAGGGCTGGTCTGGTCTTGGATTACCCAAGGGTAACAGTAAAGCTGTTACTTTCTAGTGGGAATTACTGCTGCTTTCATTTTCATGTAAATGGCATCTCATTTGGAACTGATGAATCCCCTCATATTTCCATCAAATATTTTGTAGTAGCCAGTCCTCTTTATTACTGTGATTTCAGCATCTCATTATTGACAATTAAATTTTTCTAATGTATAAGTTATAAATATGCATAGAAATAACATATAATTGGCTTCCTTTTCTGCTGCCTGGTACCCATTTACTTTTTCCTTTGTGAAAGAAAGTGCAAATGGATGTGAAACATTACCATATCAGTGTATAAGTCTCTGTAAGATCTAATGAAATAATCCACATGCAAATGAATCTAATTTTTCCTTGCACAATACAACTGTATGTTGACTGTCTCTAATATAAAATGTAAATCCCTGGTATATGGGGAAGTTAGGGAAGGTGCTATACAAAACTACTGCCTGCCAAGCTCAGGCACAAGGACTAGAAAATAAAAAAAATTTCCCTGACCTATCTTTCAGCTAGCTCAGAAAAAACTGAAACGCAACATGTCACTTTGAAAAGCTGAAGGGGGGGGGCAGGGGGGAAGAAAGTCTGTTGCTAAACTAGGCTGGCTTTTTTGTTCAACAGCTTAAGCAAACAGAAGCACAGGGAGAAAAAGCACAGCACTTTGAGTGACCTAGCCCTGGCTTGAGGTTATGAACAGGAGCCCAGTAAAACTGGCGTTAAGCATGCTTAGGAGAAAAGCTTGGAAAGGACTTCTGTGGTCAAGGTGCAGGCACAGAGAAGGAGAAAATAAAAAAAAGGTGAATCAACTAGCTAGTTCGAAAGCAAGTTTCACTCTGACTCAGAAAAAGAACTGAAAACAGTTCTAGTCAATATTTCAAGGTTTTGGAAACAGTGAATGGAAACTTAGAAATAAGGAGTGGTGCGCAGGGAACTTCAGACAACTCAGGCTGATTGAGATGGATGTGTTTAGGCTGCTTGGTTAGTCAAGGTGAATGACTAGATCACCAGGGCCTGCATAACTATTTACATTAATCCTCCTCTGTAAATAACATTCCTCCAGAAGTGTGTATGCACACATACACTCCACTTAACAGTAATAGTCATGTTAAAAAATGGTTATGTTAAAAAAAAAAACCAAAATCAGATCTAATCCTGTGAATGATGCTTCTGTGATTGGCTTTAGCAGAAGGAAAGCAGAACTTGATGTGAAAAGTATGTTTTTCTATCCCCTCTTCCTTCTTTTTCATGGTGCAAGCTCAGTATGATTGATGTGATGCTTAAATGTACAGGGCTTGCTCTCCAACATGCCTGTGGAGCAGGATGGTAGCCATGTGGTAATGTCATCCAATTTGACCAATCCTTCTCATGTAAATGGATAAGTCTTTGCTATGAAATGATGCCTACAATTTCCTCACGCCTAAACAAGGCTTCATTTTCCATTGCCTAATCTTCCTCTGCCTCCTTGGAGGAAGAATGGTTTATTTTCAGAAAAGAAACAAATAGGAAGCAATGAGAGGAAACACATTCTGTGATCAAAGTGAAGTCCCTTAGCATTTTGTTTCTTCTCTGAAATCTGGTGATATTGGCTTTAGATATGTATAGTGGTTCTTGACCTTTTAGCTTTTCTGGATTGCCCAAATCTCATAAAAGTGAGAAAAAAAACAGATGATCACATCACTTCCCTTATGCTTGTTCCATGTTCTTTTCTATCTGGGTCTTGTCTCTTTGTTATTCACTCTCATCCAAGTTGCTTATAAATCCTGATGCTATGTTGTGCTTCTTGCTTTCCCTCCCCCATTATAGCAAAGAAAATCTGTGATGCCTCCTTTCATCGTCTACTTTTTTAAGGAAAGAGAAATCAGGAAAGACAGAAAGCAAAAGTGGAGAGGAGGGGAAGTGATAACGGGACAGACTTGCTTCCAAAAGTAACAGATTGACTTAGCCAGGCCTCATCTACTGTTGACTTCAAAGAATTTAAACTCAGAGCTGGACTCTCGTTAAAGAAGCTTTGACTCAATGCTAAGAATGTGCAAACATATTTAGATAAGATAAGCACCCTGATCTTTTACTTCATCATCCTGAGTTTTTGAAGTTGTACTAGAATAAGAAGTACTGTGAGCAAACATCCTCCTGAATTAAAGTTTTGTTCTGAGATTTTATTTGTCCCATTGCTCCCTGCCTTCAGATCTCCTATATCCTGGGCTTCTTGCTTCCTGGTGAGCAGGACTTCACGAATGGTAATGCACTTGAGGAAAGATGAAGAGCAATTGGAGGAACCCTGGAGGAGAAAAATAAGAATGATCAAAGGTTTAAAAACAACCATGCCCTTTGGTGTATGACTGAAAGAATGGGGTTTATTAAATGAGGAGAGGAGAACTGAAAGACATAATGTTCTTTAAATACGTAAGTTAGCTGCAAAAGATTAAACTGTTCTCCATGTGCAGTATAAATAAGATTAGTAGTGAAAGGCTTAAATCACAGGAAAGAAAATTTTCGGGAATATGTTATAAAAAAATGTTCTAAGGAGTCTGATGTACTGAATTGCCTAGGGGTGTGTGGAATTGCTGTCATTGGAGAGTTTTAAGAACAGAAGAGTCCAACATTTCTTGGAAATGAGGTTAATTAATGCCAGTACCAAATCTGTAGGGGAGAAAATCTGATCCTTTACAAATCAGTGGGATATTATGAAGAACATGCTTATGTGGGTTTCCTTTCCAGCATCCCCCTCTTAAACAGAAGAATTTCCTATACTAAAAACATTTTTAACAGCAAAAAGCCCTTTAAAATACTGATATATCGTATCCCATTTTTTGCAAAGACAGTGATTTGTGTTCAGCTGTTGGTGAAAATTGAATTGCCTTTTTTCTGAAATAGATGATGTTCTTGTATCCCAAGGGGAAGCACATAAGTATTTTCTTTCCAGTTCTCTTCATGCTTAGAATAGCATTAGAATCTAAACAAGTCTTGTGTGTTTTTTCATGCTGGTGAATAAAAAAGTGTTTTACTGAAGAGACACAAACTAGAGCTTCATCCTATGACATTCTGGTCATCTTCATGCAGCAAAACCAACCTCAGGCCTTAAGGGGACTTTGCTTATGCACACAGCTCCAATGGCTGAGGTTTTGATCTTGCAGGATGAGCTGCTGACAAAGTTCCACCAAATACCAGTTGACTTGGGATGATCTGACCCCTCCATGACCAAGAAAAAAGGGAAGAGAACTCCTTTTCCTTCTATGCATAACTGGCTATTGGCCTGACAGTAGCGTTGGCTAAAAACACCAGTGACAGGCTTAGGAAGAACAGACTTTGGGAGTGCTGTGGACTGGGCTACAGCAGGTTCAGCCCCATCTATGTCTGCTCTGCCTGCAATGCATGGAAGAGGAAATGGCCTACCCTGAGCTGCAGAAGTGCTCAGGCCATTAATTTCTGAGGCTGTGGGTTTTAGGACTGAGCTGTTTGATGGGCAAGCTCTGAGAATGGGCTCAGGCCCAAACTGCATGTGTAGTGTGGGCAGAGCTGTTAAGTGTTCTGGGTCATAAAAAAGGATTATGGTCACGGCTGGTTGATGGATTTTATGCAAAGCACTGTTTTGTATCTTTTGATTGCTTTTCAGTCCTTCTGAGCTGAGGCTTACTGATGTATTTGAAACAGTCATCTGGCAGCTCTCTGCCACAGGAGCTGCTTGCTGTAGTGAAGTAACATTTGTTCATGTTTGCAAAATCAGAGACTTACTGAGTTGTTCTCATGTGTAAGTTCTTCAAAGCAAAGAAGAAAATTTTGTATTCTTCATCATGAGCAAGGCTAGAGAGAACAAGCTCAGTTGTGCAGCACTGGGAATATACAAAAAATAGCATGAGACTAAATAGGCATCTTCCTTTAATGTCCACTCTGAGGACGCTGTTTCTGAATCCTTGTCCTTAAGACTGTTTTGAGTACGCCCCACTTTTGTGTTGGGACAAGTGAGCATGTTGTTTATGCTTGCTTTAGGCAACAGTTCAGCAAAGGAGAAATTTTCACCCATCAAGAGTAAGGTTGGTGAGCAGCTGGCAGGATGCTATTATACCTCCGCTTCCTGCCGGCTCCCATATATCTCAGAGATGCAGTTTATTTTATTTGTTGCATGTCACTGTGGTAGAAAGTCTGGCTACTGACTTAGCCACAATGTAAATAAATTATATTTGCCTGACCAGTGTTTGTGTCATGAAGTATTAACTACAAGGCCCTGCTAGGTGATGAAATCTGGTGCTCTTCGTTAACTCTTTGATGAGAGCAGAGCGCTAGCAGAGAAAAACAGATCAAATATTTAAAATCTACCCAACTAAGAGAAAACAAATTCTCTGCCTGATCCTGGTAAAGACTCTCTAGAAACGCAAGGTTTGTTTATGCATGGTCTTGATAAGGCCCTTAGCTTCCACTAGAGTCCTTCTGGGGAATTCTGGAGCCCAAAGGGGTATATGGATCCAAATTTTACAAATCATCCCAGTTTCTGGGATGGGCAGGAGCAAGGTAGTTAAACTAAATATTTCTGACGTTTGCAGAAAGAGGCAATTGAAATCTAGCTATGGAAAACATGTAACATCTGAAACTCAGTCCTTCCTGTCAGTGAAACTTTTCCAAACTGTTGCTGAAGTTTGTTTTATTGAAGGTTTCAAAGAAAGCCAGACTGGCTGCTGGTTGATAGGCCTTCAGATATTGCAGCCCAAACATGAAAAAAGGGCTGGTGCATTTCCTATAAAAATGATTTTGCTTTTTATTCAGCTGTTGAATATGAAATTGCTTCAGTCTGGGGAGTTGGGAAGAATGCAGTGCAGCCCTGTGCTAAAGCGAACACAGACATTGACTGACTGATCCGATGCTGTTGGACGAACTAGGAAAAAGGGCTGGAAAGGTCTCTCAAGGTCATGTGCAGTCTCTGGCTCTGTCAGGCATCCATATCATAATGGCATTCATAAATGCATCAAGATGGATTTTCAAATCAAGACTGAGTCCCACTACTCCTGTGAGGAGGCTGCTTCAAAACCTTATATCTACGACGGTTAAAATCCTTATTTCCAACCTTAGCATATTACTGCCTAGCTTATGGCCATTTATTAATGAAAGCTTTGAGCAAGGCTGCTGAACTTTATTTCATCAAGATTAAGATCTTGTGCCATCAGCATTTTTTTACCTAGCTCTCTCCCTTCCTAACATTTATACTCATGAATGCCACTCCAAATATTATGCCACCATGTTATATTGCCAAATGACATGCTATGCTACATAATTGGATTAATAAGAAAACAAACCCCTTCCCCCTGCCTTTTCATCTGAAACAGTTTTTTAACCCTCTCCTAAGATTTCCTAAAATGCAAGTTTCTTCCTCATTTACTTTATCCATGTTTTCCTCATCTGTTTGTGGTTGTTCCAGTCCATCCTTTCTGGAACATGAAGCATCTCTATCACATTCTTTTAGTTCTTGCTTTGCCAGACCAAGCTCCCCCTGCTTCTGAGTCACTTGTTTGCACCCTTTTCTGGATTCATCTCCAGGAGTCCTCTGGGATGAGTAAATGCCTTTCCACTGTAAAATGGTCTCCTGCTCAGTAAAGATTTTTTTGGATAGGAAATATTGTTAGAAGGGACAAACTTTTTCAAGGCATCTCTTACAAAATCTAGCAGATTTTTCTAAGCTGTGTATTTCATTAACTGGCATATTCCTTTGGCACCAAAGGTAGGATTTTGTGATGCTTTCTGCCAGCATCTCAGCTCTTGGGAAATTCTAGATTTTCACTGCCATGTATTTACTTCTAGAGCCCTTTGCCGCTGTTGAATCAAGTTGGAGTAGTGTATTTTCCTCTAGGCCTGAGGGATAATTGCTCTATCATTTCTAGTTTCAATCTTATTTGTAATCCTCAGAATATCCTATGGATATCCTGTAGCTTCTCTGGATACAGTGTTTTCCTTTTGATGATTTTTTAGAAACATACGCGCTTTCTCAGTTTTTCTCCAAAGTATTCTCTCCAATATTTGATTATTCATGCTAAGGTGGGCAATGCTTCTGATATGGGCCTTTATTAACAAAGATATATTATTAACAAGGAGAAATTCCAAACACCAGAACACTTCTGTATGGCAGAAGATTCCTTTGGTTTTGCCTGCACTTTGCCTTTTCAGAGAAGGAAATTGAGAAGAATCTGAATGCAATCTATACTCATGGAGTGGCAATGAGAGCAGGGAGGCTTATTCTCTGTCTTATTGCATCACATTGTAGGAGAAGCCTATATGAGGTAGCTCTATATACCACCATATCTGTCACCTCCATGTGAGCCTGCATGCAGGGAAGCTCTGCTCTGCTCCGGAGAGGGAGAGACGTCCATGGAAGGAACAGGGGAGAACAATCTGTTTCCAACTGGCCCCTCACCCCACTGCCATGGTATAGAGGAGATACGGGTAAGGAGCAGGCCACAGAGGGGCAGCGGGACCTGGTGGTAAAAAACTAGTGTCAGACATATTTATGATGCTGTAGTATTACCAGCACCTAATTGTTTAGTACCCCATACAGCCAGAATCCCGGTACTGCTGAGGCATCCTTGTATCACTGTTACTATACAGTCTGTGCACCATATTCCAGGGTCACAAAACTCAGGGTTCAAAATATCCACTAAGGCTCATGAGCAATTATGTTTGGGAGCCCCTCGACTGCTGGCTAAATGGTGCTCTCATTGCTTAGTCTCTGCTGTAAGATTCAAGGACATACTGTCTCGCTTGTTCCGATTCTGGCCTGGGTTGGTTTGTGCAAATATTAACGTTGGCTCTTCCCTTTCTCAGCCTGCCTCCTCATATGGTAAGAGACCACATCCATGAATAATGTGACAAGCATTTCTTTTGGTGGGGTTGGAAAATGCAAATTCCCTAGAATTAGATCCAGAATTGGCAAGAGTCACTGCTGCCACTCAGTTTTTGGACTTAGCAGAAGAAGCAGCAACCCCTTTTCATTAGCAGGCATCTGGGGCAGATAAAAGGCCTGCTGAAGTCAATGGGCACCAGAGAATTGCATTTGAGAGTATTTACTTCAAAGTCACAAGGCACTCATGCTGCTGAACAAGAGGTTCCCTCTGTGGGAAGTGACCGCTGTACCGCTCTTGAGCTGTGTGCAGTTCAGGCAGCACCAGGGTGGCTCCTCGGAGATGGCTAAATGACATGGTTAACTGTGGGAGGAAGCACATAAGCAGGAGTCCCCTGCTAATTTGGGAGTCTAAAATTTGTTTGTGGATATTTTCCTGACAAAAGGGGACTACCTTGGCCACACCAATTAAAAACTTTTCTGGTAAAATGGAAACACGGTTGATTAATAAGAAAAAAGGTCAAAAAGCATATGAGTATTGTATTCAGGATTATGGAATAAATCTTGACATATCAACCTAAATCTAATTGCAGTCCTCTTTTTACAGGCTGGTTAGAGCTTATTGAAAATAAAATTAAAGCAGCTTTGATTTTGGCCCAAACATAAAGCTGAAATACTGAAACAGCATGAAAAGACATTTTTCTTATAGTAATTTCTGACCGCATGAAAATAAGGAAGTACTACAGATCTTTCAAGAAAGCCTGACTTTGAGATTTCCAGCATCATTTCCAGATTAAACAGATTTGGCTCAATGTTCAAGCTTCTTGAGGCTCATCCGAACCAAACACACTTTCTGAGATTTATTTCAGTCTGGGCTTTACTACTTATGAGTCTTATTGCAGATTTTTGAAAGCTCTATTTATTGGTATATTTAGGGGAACTGTGCAAATCATTCAGCCAGAATCTCAAAAGCCTGGATTCTGCTTTCAGCAGCAAACCTGGGGTCATTGACCAGATCAGTAAGAGTCTAACAAATTCTGCACAAAGTTCTGTGGAAGGGGGGTCCAAGTTGAATTTTAATTTTGACTTTACTCAGTTTAGAGAAAAGACAATATTGAGGATTGGGAACGCTGCTGCTGCTGTATGATTTCTTGCTGTTCCACAGGCTTCTTTGATTTTTATGCTGGCTGTGTCACTTCTAAAAGCTATTTAGCTATCCAGCTGTTGTTGATTTTAATGAGAGGTAAGGAAAACCTGGTGAGGGTTAGCTCATTACTTTCTGAGCCGATGTCAATAATGATTTCATCATAATGCCTGAGTTGAAACAGTTTTGTGAGTGTAGCTGCTGAGCCTGCTGGGCTACAAGAGTGTCTGCAATCTGCATTATTGATTCTCTGCACAGAGACACAGGTAGCTTATTTCAGATTCCAGCTGGTCAAAAAGGTTGTGAGGAGGTCTAGCATGTAGGAATTAAGATTAAGGGAACTCAAGTCCGAATAAGATACCACCTTTCTGCTTCAGATCTGCATGCAGTGGGGATGATATATCGCTTTGGTACACTAGAGTAGGTGTTAAAGATTGTGAAGTGCTTCCTTACCACTAGGATTAGTAGGACCATTTAAGGATTTTTGCATTGTTCTGAAGAAAAAGCTATCGAATTAAGGCCAGCTGTTACAGGGAGATTTTTCATTTATTTGAATATCAGCGATATGCAGGGTCAGAATCATGATGTTTTATCTAGGAAATCAAAATACTACTTTTAATGTCTTGCACTTTTACACATCTAAACTCTCTCCAGATTCATTAGAATATAAATGCACTGAGGTGGCACTATGTAAAGGCTGCGTTTAGCTCCCTGCAGGCAATGTTCAGCAGCCATTTTGTTCTTAGAGCAACTTTCTGGACTGTAATAAAGGAGATGAAAACACTAGGTTTTTTTATGACTACTGAACTTTCTTTGCTTTCTTTCATGCTACTCTTTAGAACAGTCAGATGAAGCTGGGCAGTACATGTTTTGTTCATTTTGTAGG
>NW_008823916.1:493538-497306 GCF_000699105.1 Pygoscelis adeliae
GGGAAAAAGATAAAATAACTGAAAGTCTGTAACAATTTAAAACAGCAAATCCTTGCAAAACTGAAACCGTCCTAATTCAGGAAAAAAAGGCTTTCACCATAGTGCCCATCTTTCTGAAAGCAATAATGTTTACCAGATTGGTATTTTTGGCTTTTGTCTAACATTAAAAACAAAATAAGGTTTATAAAGGAGATCTGGCAAAGATGTTACCCGTAACAAAAACTAATCACTTTAGATATTTTTAGTACAATGATATCCATGCTTTTTTCAAAAAGAATGTTGGACTCCCAATGGGGAGGATGTTTACAGCTCTGGACCTTCAAGATTTTAACTTGATTATTTGCAGGCAACATAGTCCGCCTACTTATATAACAGAACAACAATTGTGTAATCACCACTGTTAAATGAAAAGTCACATGATTTGAGTTTTGTTTAAACTCAGCTGGTTCTTGTTTCTTAATGGGTTGCCATTCTCTTGTATGCACCCTCAAGGAGAGTGAATTTAGTAATTTGAAACAGCATTTTATCTTTGTCTTTTCATGCTTTATAACTTTGTTATGGCTTTCAAAACCTCCCAAACTGCTAGGGAAATAGCTTCCAGTATTCGTTATCCAGACTAATTACACACTTCTGCACGGAACTGGTCTGGCGTTAATGGTTCAGCAAGAGTTTTCCTAGGGAGCATGTTTGCCCTTATGCATGAACAGCTTCCCACAGATCAGTTTGCAGACTTCAGCTTTTAATGGGCCACAGAGACTTAGAGTGCTCTCAAGAACACGGTGGACGTAACAGAGGACCGGAAGGATGGAGGATCAGAGGCAGCAGTCACAAGCAAACATACGTACGTGTGTGTGTGTGAAAGAAAATAGATTTCCTGGGGGGAGGGGGGGGAACCTACATTATGTTCCTTAGGAATTGGGAATACAATAGTCCCCACACCAGGATCAGAGGATTTGAACAGAGTGCGTGGTTAAGCATTCAGACCCTGCAGAATTTTAATGCCCATCTTTTGTGCCATACCAGTTCTTATATTCTATAAGAGGTTCTTTCAAACTGCAATAAAATGTGCTTTCAAACAGAAATAAAATAACAGGAAAAAAACCATCTAATTTGTCCTGGATAAGAAATGGCATAGAATAAAATAACTAGGTTTCCTGTTGTGTTCCATTTAATGACTGTTCATAGTTATAGTAAAAGCCATTGTTTGGGAGGTAAATTGAGAGTGGCAGTAAATGCAAAAAGGTAAATGAAATACATGATTTCTGGCTCATTTGCTGGAAAGTAGAAAACATGAGACGTTTTGGTGTTTGGAATTCATGAGTATTTCCATTATCTACCCTGTGTTTCTTTTTTTCTTTCTCTCCTAGATCTAAGATTCTCTTCCATTTCTGTTTCTTCATCATCCTCCTTTTTACTACTTCCGCTATACTCCCCGTGGCCTGGAAGAGCTCCCTTGCCCCACACCCCAACTCCCCTGTTCAAGCGCGAGCAAGTCTTGTTGTTTTTTCTGCTCAGTCTTGTACTTTTAGTGGCCATTCTGGCAGATCTGTTAGAACATATTTAAGATTTGTTTTCTTTTCAGGATATGCTAAACTATATGAGGAGAGCTAAATAAGTACAGAAGACTGTCTTAATATGGCTGTGGTACTGTGTCTGTTGATAGTAAATGAGTGTAGAGGTGATCTACTAGTACAGGCTTTGTCTCCTGTAAGATATGATTCCCCATGTGAAGATTTTGAAACTCCTGAGCTTGGCTCTCTTCCTAGAGACAGGTTGAGCCTGGGAAGGTTAAGTGACATGGCATCTCAGCATGGTAGAAGTACTGCATCCCGCAGACAGATCCTTCCCTTCGCTACAAGACTAGAACTGCAAATATTTTGCATAGTTACTCTGGCATTCTCCATGTGGCTGTTACATTTTGTTGAGTGACGACGATAGCTACATGCACAAGCAAGATGTCTACTCTTTAACCTCTGCTATAAGCTGGTTTTGATTTTCCTTAATATAAAGCAAGCAGAGGACAATGGATCATATTGTGCCTGATTAAATTTTCTGAGCAAATGGCTTAATGTCCCCTGTGCCCTATCTTAGCCAGGGTTACTTCACTATAACCGCAAGAGAAAACTGAATCAGCCAGCAGATTGAGCCACAGGTAGTGTCTGGATTCAGCTGCTGATGGGAAAGGCGTTTTTCCCCTCTTCCCAAGTCTTTTCCTGTAGCATAGTGTCCACTGGGATGGCTGTGGAGGCAGTATTACATTGTAAGGATGTGTGTCTCATTCTCTGACAGTCTTCCATGACTTCATAATTTATAGCATAATAAAGTGAAAATCATATGTTGCAGTTACTCCTCCTGGAGTGGGCAAGGCAACATAGCTGCTGTCCTGGGAGGCAGGACATCATCTCTGATTTCAGAAGCCATTTTGAAAAGAAAGAGGATTACTGAGTATTGTTTATATGGAAAGAAGCAAAGTCACTATCAAAATGAGGAAAAGCAATGTATAAGTTCAAAACTGCTAAACACAAATTGTGATTTGGTGTGTGTGTTTGAAAGAGACTTTATCCCTCTATTCTTTGTTTCTAATGTCTGAGGAACGGTATTTAATGGAATGGGGCAGACAGGGTCAAGCCGAGACATGGATTTAATTCCTTACCTCTATAAACAAAAACACATTTCATGCTGAACTTTGCATGATGAGAGGGAAGAGATGGGACAGGAATTTAAACATTACACTCTGTTTACAAAAAAAGAGAAGGAAAATGTTCACAAAGGTGATACTGGTTGCAGGCACTTCTGCCTTTGCCTGGGCACTAACGTAACAGATGTATATTTGCACTATTACACTTTGCTCATAGCATATGCACACCACACAGAAACAGCGCAGAGGGGATTACACAGATCTAACTGCTTCCCCTTGGATGTAGCCAAACTGCCAGTCACAAGGCAGATGCTGTAAAATACAGTAGCACATGCAAAAGTGGGACATGGTGGGGAGCTGTTCTGGAGGCACAGGATGAGAGAAGTGGTGCAAAGAGCAGTGTGTGGTTGAAGGCAGTGCTGAAAAGGGGTGGCATTTGGACACGTAAAAGCTGGAACTCGGATTTCAGATTTGGCATGCCAATTGCTCTTGGCAAACAGATTGATGTCCCTGGAAGTAAAAGGGACACGATGAGATCCATACGCAGGTCCTGAAGGAACTGGTGGATGAAGTTGCTAAGCCACTATCCATCGTATTTCAGAAGTCGTGGCAGGCCGGTAAAGTTCTCACTGACTGGAAAAGGGGAAACAACCCCCGTTTTTAAAAAGGTAAAAAGGAAGACCTGGGGAACTACAGGCCAGTCAGTCTCACCCCTGTGCCTGGGAAGATCGTGGAACAGATCCTCCTGGAAGCTATGCTAAGGCACATGGAGGACAGGGAGGTGATTCGAGACAGCCAGCATGGCTTCACCAAGGGCAAGTCCTGCCTGACCAACCTAGTGGCCTTCTGTGATGGAGTGACTACATCAGTGGACACGGGAAGAGCTATGGATGTCGTCTATCTGGACCTCTGTAAGGCCTTTGACACAGTCCCCCACAACATCCTTCTCTCTAAACCGGAGAAGTGTGGATTTGATGGGTGGACTGTCTGGTGGGTGAGGAATCGGTTAGATGGTTACATCTGGAGGGTAGTGGTCAAGAGCTCAATGTCCAGATGGAGATTGGTGACGAGTGACATCCCGCAGGGATCCGTATTGGGACTGGTACTGTTTAATATCTTCATCAATGACA